>NW_025370301.1:0-1436 GCF_016433145.1 Gracilinanus agilis | reverse complement strand
AGAGCCAGAGCCAGAGAGAAGGAGGGAGGGAGGGAGAAAGGAGGGGAGAGAGAGAGGCTAAACAGAATAGGAGGATGAAGGCAGGTGACTGAAGGAGAAGAGAATGGAGGGGGAGGGCAGAGAGACTGAAGCCAAAAGGGGAGAAGGGATGTCACCTCCTCTCCATCTTTAGGTTGTTCTGGATGAGCAGCTGTTCCTCTTAGCTCCACACTTCATTTCCCCTCATCCCCCCACCCCAGCCCTTCTGAATTGAACTCCTTTACCTGTCATCCTTTTTCAGCCAGGCAGATGGGAAGGTCCTATAGAAAGAATAGAAAGGGGAGGAAGAGAATTTGCAACTCGAACTTTCTAAAGAAGGAATGTTAAACGTGTTTTTAATGTAATATCTGATGAAATAAAAATATTTTAAATTTATTTTTTTATAAAACAACAACCTTATCTTCCATCTTAGAATCAATACTGAGTATCGGTTCCAAGGCAGAAGAGGGATAAAGGCTAGGCAGTGGGGGTGAAGTGACTTGCCCAGGGTCACCCAGCTAGGAAGTGTCTGAGGCCAAATTTGAACCCAGGACCTTCCATCTCTAGGTCCCAGCTCTCAATTCACAGAGCCACCCAGCTATCCCCAATAAAGATATTTTTTTAAAAAAATCATCAGAATGTATTTTAAATTAAATAGACTCTGGGAGGGGGAAGGGAAGGGAAGGAGGGAGATAAGGTGGATCATATGACTTAGGAAAACTTGTGTGAAAAATTGATATTACATGTAATTGGTAAAAAATAGAAAATATTAAAATTAAAAAATAATAATAAAAAAGAAAGCAGTAGTCAGCCTGGGAAACAGGCAACCGTGGAAAAAAACTGGGAAGGGACCTCTCCCCCCTCCCCAGTCCTAGGTCTCTGCTCCCTCTGTCATCACTTAGGGAGATCTGGAAAGAATGAGGGGGCAGCGCTCTCCTTTGCCTTCTCTCCCACCCTCAGTCTATTTCTCGTCCCCTCTTCCTTTCTTCTCTTTTCCTGCATCAATGTCTTCCTGCTGGCCGGCTATTCTCCCACATAGGAACCACCTGCCCCAGGCACCGCCGGCCCCTTTTGGCCAGAATGCTGGGGTTCAAGGGTATGGGCAATTTTCCTGTTGCTTTGCAAGCTGGAACTTTCTCTACCCAAAGTGGACGGGGAGCTCTTGGTGTTGCCCCTCTCCTGGCGCTTGCACTCAGCTGGGTCTGGCTTAGAATTCTGGGAGCTGAGAGTTCCATTGGAGAATACAATGCCGCCGCTGTGATTCAATTCTAGAATCCTGTAATTTTATAGCTCTCAGTGAGTCTCGCACAGCTCCATCCTTGAGGCCAAGCAGAGGCTGAGTTCCTCTGGCAGGGCTGGCTGTTATGGCATTGGCAGTAGTAGGTGGTGGCCGGGCCGGATGGCCAATGTATGGGTAG
>NW_025370300.1:738-10814 GCF_016433145.1 Gracilinanus agilis | reverse complement strand
TATATATATATATATATAAAACAAACTGACTGGTGGGGAGGGAAGCAATATGATGGAGGGAGAGGTCTTGGTGGGGAGCTCCGAGTGGCTTTAAAGAACAATAAGAAGAGAATAAGAAGGGAGCGGGGAGAAAGGGAAGTACAACAAGAGAGGGGATTATAGGAACTGACTAAAAACAAAACACTGGTATAGAAGGAAACAGTGAAACAAGAAAGGACAGAACTAGGAGAGAGAATCAAAATGTCTGGGAATGCACAGTTGATAATTATAACTCTGAATGTGAATGGGATGAACTTGCCCACAGAACAGAAGCAAATATCAGAGGGGATTAGAAACCAAAATCCTACCATATGTTGTCTACGAGAAATACACATAAGACAGACAGACAGACATAGAGTGAAAATGAGAGGATGGAGCAAAATCTTTTGGGCTTCAAATGAGAAAAAGAAGGCAGGGGTGGATATCATGATCTCTGACAGAGCCAAAGTAAAAATAGATAAGGTTAAAAAAGATAGGGAAGGTAACCACATCCTAGTAAAAGGCAGTATAAACAATGAAGAAATATCAGTACTCAATGTGTATGCACCAAACAGTATAGCTTCCAAATTTCTAAAGGAGAAGCTAGTGGAGTTCAAGGATGAAATAGATAGCAAAACCATACTAGTGGGGGACCTCAACCTTCCCCTATCAGATCTAGATAAATCAAACCAAAAAAAATATAAGAAAGAGATAAGAGAGGTGAATGAAACCCTAGAAAAATTAGGTTAATAGACATATGGAGAAAAATAAATAGGGACAAAAAGGAATACAGCTTCTTTTCAACAGTACATGGAAAATAACAAATACAGACCATGTAATAGGGCATAGAAACATGCCAAACAAATGCAAAAAAGCAGAAATAATAAATGTAACATTCTCAGATCATAATGCAATAAAATAGTTATTAGAAGAATACATGGAGAGGCAAACCAAAAACTAATTGGAAATTAAATAATATGATTCTCCAAAATAATTTAGTGAAAGAAAAAAATCACAGAAACAATTAATAATTTCATTGAAGACAATGACAATGATGAGACATCTTACCCAAAACTATGGGATGCAGCCAAAGCAGTTCTAAGGGGAAAATTTATATTACTGAGTGCATATATTAACAAATTAGGGAGGGCAGAGATTAATGAATTGGACATGCAACTTAAAAAACTACAAAGCAAGCAAATTAAAAATCCCCAGATGAAAACTAAATTAGAAATACTAAAAATCAAAGGAGAAATTAATAAAATCAAAAGTAAAAGAACTATTGAATTAATAAAAAAAGACTAGAAGCTGGTATTTTGAAAAAAACAGATGAAATAGACAAAGTACTGGTCAATCTAATAAAAAAGAAGAAAACCAAATTAATAGTTTTAAAGATGAAAAGGGAGGCCTCACCTCTAATAAAGAAGAAATTGAGGCAATCATTAAAACCTATTTTGCCCAATTACATGGCAATAAATACAGCAATCTAGGAGATATGGATGAATATTTACAAAAAAATAAATTGCCTATATTAAGAGCAGAAGAAATAGAATACTTAAATAATCCCATATCAGAAAAAGAAATTGAACAAGCCAACAAAGAACTCCCTAAAAAAATTTCCAGGGCCTGATGGATTCACAAGTGAATTCTATCAAACATTCAAAGAACAATTAATCCCAATACTATACAAATTATTTGATATAATAAGCAAAGAAGGAGTCTTACCAAATTCCTTTTATGACACAAATATGGTACTGATTTCAAAGCCAGGTAGATCAAAAATAGAGAAAGAAAATTACAGACCAATCTCCTTAATGAACATAGATGCAAAAATCTTAAATAGAATACTAGCAAAGAGACTCCAGCAAGTGATCAAGAGGGTTATCCATCATGATCAGATGGGATTTATAGCAGGAATGCAAAGATGGTTCAACATTAGGAAAACCATCCACATAATTGACCATATCAACAAGCAAACCAACAAAAAACACATGATTATCTCAATAGATGCTGAAAAAGCCATTGACAAAATACAACATCCATTCCTACTGAAAACACTAGAAAGTATAGAAATAGACAGTCCTTTCCTAAAAATAATAAACAGTACATATCTTAAACCATCAACAAGCATCATATGCAGTGGGGATAAATTAGAAGCCTTCCCAATAAGATCAAGTGTGAAACAGGGATGCCCATTATCACCTCTATTATTTAACATTGTACTAGAAACACTAGCAGTAGCAATTAGAGAAGAAAAAGAAATTGAAGGTATCAAAATAGGCAATGAGGAGACTAAGCTATCACTCTTTGCAGATGATATGATGGTCTACTTAAAAAATCCTAGAGAATAAACTAAAAAGCTAGTAGAAATATTTAATAACTTTAGTAAAGTTGCAGGATACAAAATAAATGCACATAAATCATCAGTATTTCTATATATTTCCAACACATCACAGGAACAGGAGGGAGAAAGAGAAACACCATTTAAAATCACCCTAGACAATACAACATACTTAGGAATCTATCTACTAAAACAAAGACAGGAATTATACAAACATAACTACAGAACACTTTCCAAACAATTAAAACTAGATCTAAACAATTGGAAAAACATTGAGTGCTCATGGGTAGGAGGAGTTTACATAATAAAAATGACCATTCTACCCAAATTAATTTACTTATTTAGTGCCATACCTATCAAACTACCAAAAAACTTTTTTACTGAGTTAGAAAAAAACAATAACAAAGTTTATTTTTAAGAACAAAAGATCAAGAATATCAAGGGAAATAATGAAAAAGAAGGTGATGGAAGGTGGCTTAGCAGTACCAGATATTAAGCTATACTATAAAGCAGCAGTCATCAAAACAATATGGTACTGGCTAATAGACAGAAGGGAGGATCAGTGGAATAGACTCGGGGTTAATGATGTCAGCAAGACAGTGTATGATAAATCCAAAGAGCCCAACTTTTGGGACAAAAATCCACTATTTAACCAAAACTACTGGGAAAATTGAAAAACAAAATGGGAGAGATTAGGTTTAGATCAACATCTCACACCCTACACCAAGATAAATTCAGAATGGATGAAAGACTTGAATATAAAGAAGGAAACTGTAAGTAAACTAAGTGAACACAGAATAGAGGAAAGATTTTAAAACCAAGCAAGAGTTAGAAAAAATAACAAAAAGGTAAAATAAATAATTTTCATTATTTTAAATTAAAAAGGTTGCATACAAACAAAAAATGCAACCAAATCAGAAGGGAAACAACAAACTGGGAAGAAATCTTTATAACAAAAAATTCTGACAGAGGTCTAATTACTCAAATATACAAGGAGCTAAATCAACTGCATAAAATATTAAGCCATTCCCCAATTGATAAATGGGCAAGAGACATGAATAGGCAATTTTCAGGTAAAGAAATCAAAAGTATCAATAAGCACATGAGAAAGTGTTCTATATCTCTAATAATTAGAGAAATGCAAATCAAAACAACTCTGAGGTATCACCTCACACCTAGCAGATTGGCTAAAATGAAAGAAGGGGAGAGTAATGAATGTTTGGAGGGCATGTGGCCAAATTGGGACATTAATGCACTGCTGGTGGAGTTGTGAACTGATCCAACCATTCTGGATGGCAACTTGGAATTATGACCAAAGAGCGATAAAAGAATGCCTGCCCTTTGATCCAGCCATACCATTGCTGGGTTTGTACCCCAAAGAGATCATAGATAAACAGACTTGTACAAAAATATTTATAGCTGTGCTCTTTGTGGTGGCAAAAACCTGGAAAATGAGGGTATGCCCTTCAATTAGGGAATGGCTGAACAAACTGTGGTATATGCGGGTGATGGAATACTATTGTGCTCAAAGGAATAATAAACTGGAGGAATTCCATGTGAACTGGAAAGACCTCCAGGAACTGATGCAGAATGAAAGGAGCAGAACCTGAAGAACATTATACACAGAGACTGATAAGCTGTAGTAAAATAGAATGTAATGGACTTCTCTACTAGCAGTAATGCAATGACCCAGGACAATTCTGAGGGACTTATGGAAAAGAAAACTACCCACATTCAGAGGAAGAACTACAGGAAAGGAAACACAGAAGAAAAACAATTGCTTGAACACTTGGATTGATGAGGACATCATTTGGGATGTAGACTGAAAGGACACACCAATGTAACTATCAATAATATGTAAATAAGTCTTGACTGAGGACACATGTTAAAACCAGTGGAAATGTGAGTTAACTATGGGGGCGGGGAGGGAGTGTGAGGCGGTAAAGGGTAAAGTAAAAACATGAAGGGGCAGCTGGGTAGCTCAGTGGATTGAGAGCCAGGCGTAGAGACGGGAGGTCCTACGTTCAAATCCGGCCTCAGACACTTCCCAGCTGTGTGACCCTGGGCAAGTCACTTGACCCCCATTGCCTACCCTTACCACTCTTCCACCTATGAGTCAATACACAGAAGTTAAGGGTTTAAAATTTAAAAAAAAGAAAATTAAAAAAAATTTAAAAAAAAGAAAATTAAAAAAAACATGAATTATGTAACCATGGAAATGTTTCTAAAAATAAAAAAAATTAATCAAAAAAAAGAAAAAATTAATAGAGGCTTTGTGACTGAAACTTTTACTTCATTCACCTCTGGGACCCTCTGGCCCTCCTGGCTTCTTGTCCTCTGAAATTCAAGCCTTGGGATCAAGGCCGGATTTCTCTTGGCTGGGGATTAATTAGATCTACCTGGATTAAACTAGGGGATCAGAGCAAATTACCTACTGTGTCGGATTACTTATCCTATCTTATCCTCTCTCTTATTTCCTTATTTCTATCTCCTCCTCTCATTTGTAAATAAATTTCCATAAAAGTATTTTTAACTTGAAGTTAATCTTTAATTGGGGACTGATAATTTTTCAATCCCTTAGCAACCAGCCCTTTAATATTTACCTAATCAACTCCCCTCTTCACCCCTACACCTCTAGGATCTGTAGAGAGCAGGAGTTCTGTCTCATAGTCAAGGATCTGCTGTTAGTTGGCTCTACTGATAGTTGTAACATGGAAATGGCAGGGTGGAATTCCTGCAAGATACAGGGTCAAGCCTCACCCAGAATTCCAGGGGACCCCCCCGCTGGAGAACTCTGGGTAAGGGGAAGTTAAGGCAGTTAGGGGAATTGGTTCCAGGGGTTTGAGATGAGCAGATCACTCTGCCTGCTGATCCCAGTTATTGATTGCTTTGGGAGGCCATTGTGGCAATAGCCATTTTGGTTCTTCTCTGCAGTTTGTCTGTTTAGCCGAATTAGACCTTTCCTGCAATAACATTTTTGTTACCATTTAGTTATTTTAGGTATTAGAAGTGATAATTATAGGCTTTAAGGGCAAGCTAGTTATAAAGTCTGCCACTCCCTCCTGGGGGTAGGGGTAGGGGCTGTTTTTACCTAATAGTTCAGGGCTTCCAGATCTTATCCTAATCCTAGAAAAACCTTCCCTTCCTTCCCCTTCCTCTTTTATCAGTAAAACTTCATCTTTGAGGTAGCTGTGCCTGGCTATTATTTTGGGAATACTCACATCCTCCATAAACCTTGGATCCTTTCAATTGCCAGCCCAACAAGTCAGATCCTCGTTCTGTCCCTGATAGCTAGTACACGTCAAGCTTCTCCTATCTTCCCTAGTCAGACCTGTGGGGAAATAAGTTGAGAAAGTGAACATCTTGAGGGGATTAGCCTTGCTCACCCTAACCAGTGTATCTGATCATCCTCCATTTTCAACTGATTCTAACTGCTTGGTGGGAGGGGTGAGAGTAAAGGAGTACTTAACCTGCCCAAGCCTGTGTGTGGGGGAGGAATGAGTCCTGCAGGTTTCTGGTTTCTAGCTAACACTTCAGCTTCCCAAATATCTCTGTTAAGATCAACATAACATAGTTTGGGCTGCTATAGAAAACTAATTGAAGGAGTGAGTGAGTGTTAGCTGTCTAATATTTCAAGGATTTAGATAGTTAGTGAATAATTTATAGATATGAGTAGGTTAGATCAGGCCTGGGTTGTGCCAGGCAGAAGAAACTGTCCTCAGACAGTTAGAAGTAGTTATTAGGAATTTTAGGTATATTTATAGGGTAAAAGATTAGTAATTTCTCCTTTTCCTCTTTTCTACCTTTCTCTCCTTTAATATATTATTTTACTATCTCTATTTTAATTAAACTAAATTGTGAATTTTTAAATGCTGCTAGAAGTTTTCTCTTGCTTAAAGGGATAAAATTATTATACAACTCTACTATATTCTCCTTAAAACTTAAATTATTAAAACCTACTCTCTTATTTTGTTAAAACCCCTATTTTAATTCTTACTATTAATGATATACTTTCTAAGAAAATGTGTTTACTTTTATAAAATGTTAAGGTGCTACCTATACATGACCAAAGTTTACCTCAAACATAAAATTATTATAATTATTTGTACACAAGGAAGCTTAATCTATCAGTCTTGTTTGCTATAATTCTCTTACCTTCTCCTAGCTTTTCCCTTCTTTTCTTCTCTTTCCCTCCTTTGTTTAAGATTTCTGCTCATCTTTGAGCACATAATTTTACAGTTTCTATAGCCAAGAAAGAAAATATTTTTGAAAACTTCAAATATTAGTTTTAGTGAATTCAAAACCTTAAAAAAACTAAAATTAGTTCTTATAACACTCAAAACTCTCTTGAAGCTCAGACACTTCCCAGCTGTGTGACCCTGGGCAAGTCACTTGACCCCCATTGCCTACCCTTACCAATCTTCCACCTATAAATCAATACAGAGAAGTTAAGGGTTTAAAATTAAAAAAAAATCTCTCCTGAAGTACAAAGATCATAGGATCTAATTAATAAGAATTTATTAAGGGCCTACTAACAGTCAGTCACTGTGATGAGTGCTGAATGACAGAATAAGAGATTTATATCTGTAGTGGATTTTAGAGTTTACATAATCCGGTTCCTTCAGTTTGCAAATGAGGAAGGTCTCCCTAAATTACTTCCATTTTTTTCTGTAAAATGTTTCCTAGCCATTCTTCTTCAGGGATTAAACCCTGACTTCTTTGCTTTCATAAATTCTTTGATAGAGTAATTCCTATATGGGCTAATAAGTTTCCTTTCAAATAAGGGTGATTGATCTAACCATAGTTCTCCTTGAAAAGGCAATAGCACAATGACAATAATAGTGTAGGATGCTAGGAAGATGGGAGGCTACACATACTGCTTCTGGAATTAGAGAAACAGGTTCAAATCACCTCTGAGAATTATTTTCTGTGTGAGTTGCTACAAATTAGTTAACTTCTTCCCAAATCAATTTCCACATCTGTAAAGATAGGGTCTGGTGAATTAGATGACTTATCTAGAACTTACCAACTCAATCTCATCTTATGGAATCATGTATTATCATTGGCTCCTAGTCTCAGAATAAAGTCTTTTTTTCTTTTTTAGTTTCCTTTTTTTTTTCTTTCATGATCCAGAATTCCCCATTAATGGATAGGAATAAACTTAGAAGAAAAAAATCCCAAACAAGCAATTATTTCTGCACTATTCAGCTTAATTGATGTCACTGAATGAAGATTTCTTAAATAAGCCTTTCACCCTTAAAAAGGGGGGAAATATAAGATAATACCAGAGCAATTCTTCTGTCCTCACAATTTTGGCATGAAAATGAGTTGTTCGCTTATTTAATGAACAAATATAGCTCATCCTTATCTATCATATTGATCAAAAGATATCTATGATCAATGTTATTATTAATTGTTGTTAATTAATGTTATTGAATAGCCTTTTTATTGTTAATTTTATTATCTTTTTA
Source organism: Gracilinanus agilis (assembly GCF_016433145.1). NCBI lineage: Eukaryota > Metazoa > Chordata > Mammalia > Didelphimorphia > Didelphidae > Gracilinanus > Gracilinanus agilis. The sequence continues at coordinate 2,984 of NW_025370300.1, read as the reverse complement.
TTATCTTGCCTTTCATAATCAGCAGAAATGCGTACTGAATATACAAATACTTGATAAATATAGCAATTCCATTAATCAGAAGACTTGAATATGATGTTTTGTTCAACTGAATTTTCAGGTTAACTGCAAGTCAACTACAACCCTAAAAAATCACTTCCAGGTTGTTTTCCAATCCTTGATTTTCTTCCTAGAAAGGTTCAAAGATATTCCGAAGATGGCTTTTTTATGATGGGTCAGGAAATCACAATGCATCCAGCTCAGCCTTTTAAGACTCTAATATTTTAAAACCCTTATAATTAAATAACAAATCAAAGTACCAAGACTTTCTTCAATACCTACTATGAACCAGGCAAACTGACATTACCCCTTCCCAACAACAACCACTTATAGTAGTGAAAGTGTCATTAGTTTATTATAGGTAATTGAGTTAATTACTTGGACTAATTAGAGATTTTGGTAAGTAGGAATAGAAACAGAAGAGTGAAAGGTTACCTTAAGAAGCCAGTTAGAATCTTCATGGAGGTTCTTTAAAAGAATTGCCAGGAGCCCAAGTGGGCTGTTAGGAAAATAACAGACACACTCTGGGAGGTGGACTTCTCTGAGGGTGGTTGGTTGGTTCTTTCCTCTGGAAAACCCTGGAAGAGCTGGTGACAGTTGGTGTGGGAAAATACTCAGATATTAGGGAAAAGTTTGTGGAGAAGAACAACTGTGAGAAGAGACTAGCTGAGTTTTTTCTGTGTCATTACAGAGGGAAGGTAAGCCCAACACAATGCTTAGAGAGCTGAGAGCGTGACAGTGGCTGAACTAATCTCTAGCTAGAGAAAGTAAAAGGAGACAGTAGAATTTCAAAAAGTTATAAGAAGATAATTAAATAGTATAGCTTAGTAAGATTAGCTTTTGGGTTAGAGTTAAGGACGTAAGTCAGGCTTAATATTTTCAAGCATGAAGAAAGCCTCTTGCAAGGTAGACTGGGTACTGGGGAAAAGTTTAGTTCTCTTAGATTAGGGAATATATCCTCAATTCTATATTTATACCTTTCCTTCCTTTCCTTGATCCTTTCAATAACATATTAAAATAGGTTTTTTGTTATAAGCTGTCTCCAGGCAATCTACATTTATCAAACATCTAACTAGGCTCCAACTGCTGAAAAACTAAATCTCAACTAACACAGGCAACAGCCTAATCGAGATCAATAACAACTGGCCAACAGATATAGTATCAATTTCTGTCATTACAAGTTTCTTTTTATAAATAAAGAATCTGAGGTTCTGAAAGGTTTAAGGGGAAAAAAGGGAGTTTGGGGTTGAATATATTAAAAGGTTAAGTCACCAGGGGATTGAACAACTATCAATTCCCAATTAAAGAGTAACCTCAAGTTAAAATGACTTTTATGGAAATATATTTACAAATGAGAAGAGGAAGAAGAAATAAGGAAATAAGAATCTAACACAGTAGGTAATTTGCTCCGATCCTCTGGTTAATCCAGGGGAATCTAATTAACCCTCAGCTGAGAGAAATAAAAGCCTTGATCCCAAGGTTAGAAACTCAGAGGGCCAGAGGTCTGTAGGTGAATGAAGCAAAAGCTTCAGTCACAGAGTCTCTTTGAAAGGGAAGTTCCTTAAGAGAAGTTCAGGAAGATTCAGTCTTAACACTCACCACATGAAATGCCCCAGTCACGAACCAGCAGAGCTCCTTCAGGTCCCATTCACAAACCAAAAGAGGAGAGCCCAGGTGATTGAGGTCTCTTTTTTTAAAAAACATTTATTAATATTAATTTTTAACATGGTTACATGATTCATGCTCCTACTTTCCACTTCACCCCCCGTGCTCCCCCCACCCATGGCCGATGCACATTTCCACTAGTTTTGTCATGTGTCCTTGATCAAGACCTATTTCCAAATTCTTGGTAGTTGCATTGGTGTGGTAGTTTCGAGTCCACATCCTCAATTGTGTCCACCCTGACCCATGCATTCAAGCAGTTGCTTTTCTTATATGTTTCCTCTCCTGCAGTCCTTCCTCTGAATGTGGGTAGCATCTTTACCATAAATCCCTCAGAATTGTCCTGGGTCATTGCATTGCTGCTGGTACAGAAGTCCATTACATTCAATTTTACCATAGTATATCAGACTCTGTGTACAATGTTCTTCTGGCTCTGCTCCTTTCGCTCTGCATCTGTTCCCGGAGGTCTCTCCAGTTCGCCTGGAACTTCTCCAGTTTATTATTCCTTTTAGCACAATAGTATTCCA
>NW_025370300.1:0-642 GCF_016433145.1 Gracilinanus agilis | reverse complement strand
ATTGAAGGACATACCCTCCTTTTCCAATTTGTTGCCACCACAAAAAGCACAGCTATAAATATTTTCGTACAAGTCTGTTTATCTATGATCTCTTTGGGGTACAAACCCAGCAATGGTATGGCTGGATCAAAGGGCAGGCATTCTTTTATAGCCCTTTGAGCATGATTCCAAATTGCCAGCCAGAATGGTTGGATCAGTTCACAGCTACACCAGCAATGCATTAATGTCCCAATTTTGCCACATCCCCTCCAACATTCATTACTCTCCCCTTCTTTCATTTTAGCCAATCTGCTAGGTGTGAGGTGATACCTCAGAGTTGTTTTGATTTGCATTAGAGAAATGCAAATCTCTAATTATTAAAATTATTATCTAATTATTAGAGATTTAGAACACTTTCTCATGTGCTTATTGATACTTTTGATTTCTTTTCCTGAAAATTGCCTATTCATGTCTCTTGCCCATTTATCAATTGGGGAATGGCTTGATTTTTTTTTATTTTTTTTAAACATTTATTAATATTCATTTTTAACATGGTTACATGATTCATGCTCCTCCTTTCCCCTTCAACCCCCCCCGCACCCACCCTACCCATGCGCATTTCCACTAGTTTTGTCATGTGTCCTTGATCAAGACCAATTTCCA
>NW_025370299.1:0-8838 GCF_016433145.1 Gracilinanus agilis | reverse complement strand
GAAAAGCCATTGAGCTTAGCTCAGTTTTGTTATTAGAAAAAGTGATTTTAAGTTGAAATTAACCATTTTACCTTGTTTTACTCCTGAAAAAACTCTTTTTTGCCTCAGAAAAGCTGCATTTTGCCTAAAAGAGAAAACACATGCTTAGCAAGCACATGGATGCTAGCATTTTTTTTTTTTTACCCTTAGCAGCTACTTAATCCTATACTCAGCCTCAGACAAAAGATTCCTAGCCTTCCTTCCACCCAAAGTTAATTAAATCTTGTGAAGTACTTAAAGGGATTACACCCTTACTTATGAATTCTCACACCTTGACCTTAACCCCCTAGCCAAGGGAAAACCTACTAGGTAGCGTCATCTACTGACAAAAACTAACATTACAAGCAATATAATACTTAAATTTAAACATGATAAGAAAGCCATTGGAAATGATTTTTGATAGTATTTCCCAACCTGGAACAACATTTTTTCTTTGATATTTAAATTGGCTCAGAGAATATATCACAGTGGATACACTTAACCCTGTTCCTGGGTATGCTTATGATATCAGGATATGTGGCCATCCATTTATCTCTCTTTAAGAGAAGATTGACAGTCTGAATAATCTGCAACACATCCAATATGGGGTTTGTCCACACTATGCTCAGTGCCAGTATGGGGATCCTCAGAGGTGTGACCAAAGCAAATCTAGATGGATGATGATACTGGGGAGGAGAAGGAAATTTAATGATTCTGGTGGTGACTTTTTAAGCCTTTTCAGACTCCATTGTTTTCTTAATGATTAATTCTTTTCAGTTTTGCTTCCCCTCCATAGTAGTGAACAAGTCTTTGTAATACAACTATTTGAATTGAAGACAAGGACTCTGGAATACAGTGCCAATCCTGTCATATGTATTGCATTTACTGATTGTTTTAAGATTTAATTTTGGTTGTTAACTGTCACATATATGATGGATGGATTCTATTAAACTGGTTACAACCTGTATTAACAATCCTTAGAGAATTTAATGAGCTAAATATCTCAATTGATTTTAAGGAGCCTTCAGAAATAATTTTTAGATATTTAGTAGCATCCACTACCTCTGATCATTTGCCTACCTCTGAGTTCTTTGTAACAAGAGGTAAGGGTTCATTTAGTAGCTGAAGTGATTATTACATATTCCCTACCTCCACATTTGTAAAAATGTAATGGATGAGATATAAAATAGTCTCATACCAGAGGAGCTGGGAAGATGTTCCTAGGGCATAGTACCCCTGGATGGCTCCCAAGAGGGAGCATCTTGCAGGAAGCCTAAATACTTTTATGCATATTTTTTTAACCCTTCAGCTTATTTTACTCTACTTCTCCACCAGAATGATCTTAATTCTTGGTGACATTTTGGACCCAAAAAAGGGTTTTCATCAACAGTACAGAGGTTTGTGTTTTGTTTCTGGGCTTCTCTGCCACATTTTGGAATGATGGTAGCAATAGACTTTGTTAAAAATATCTCAGCCAAGGTTGAAAGATTTGCTATATCTGTAGAACTTGTGACAAGTATTCATGAGTTCATAGATTTTTTTTTTCAAATGTCACATACACTGGAGATAAGAGTCCATAGAAAAGTAGACACCATTTTTTGGGAACACATTGAATTCCTGAAATTTTATTTTGCTATTACCTTTTACTTTTTTAGAACATTTGATTTTTTCCCACTTTTAAAAAAATTCCTTGTACTTAAAGTACATATAATCAATATTAATTTTTGATTCTTCCGTAATATGTTTAAAACATATTTGCTATAAATTAATGCATACTCCAAAAGCCCTAGACCATGGTAACCTGTCATTTATTGTTAAATATTATAAGACTATGATTAATAATTCTGTCTGATTCCAGAAGCAGGGAACAACAGAGCCACCATACAGTGCAAGAAGTACAAGGTCATGAAGACCAACCAGTCCCACTGGGATTGATGAGAAACTGCACAGTGCCATGGAGCACAAGTTCAAAAAAAAGACCATACCAATCCAAGTAGGATTGTTGAACTTCCATGCCAATACTAAGGACTTGAACTTAGTGTAAGACTTGAAGTTGCGATGCTTGACATATGTTAAGTTGTAGGTCACTTTGTAACGTACTGCCAGTCAAGTACTGAAGGTTGGCCATCATTGTGACTCCCTTATCCCTGAAAATGAAGTTAAATAAGACCAGAGAATGACATTTCCCTTTTACATAAAAATCTAATCCTTTTTTCTTTTATGATATGGCAACTTGCTGTAGTCTTGGCTGTCAATGGGTAAGTGCAATATTACTGCATTTTGTCTTAAGATTTATGGCACAGAATTTACTTTAATTAGACCCCAATATAAGGGCCTGTTATGAATTTATTCTTGTTTAATCAGAAGAATTTTACATACATAGATTTTGATATTTTAATTCTTATTTTGAATCTTTATTTCTCCCAAAATTTAATTTTTTTATGTTTTTGGTTTTTCTTTTAATAATTGACTCACACACCCCATAACTCAACGATGTATTCTGAGTTGACCCGGGTGTTGGTCAAACATCCTCTTTAGGGAGGATTGTATTTTTATAAAAATCCAAGCCTTAAATTTTGTTGGAGAAAATTTTTCAGAAAAAGAAGTCTGCTAATGCTTTGAAACCAGAAAATGGGCTATTTGCCTGCAGAAACCTACACTGAATCAAGATGATCCAGAAAAGATGCCTACAGAAATCTACACTGAATCAAGACAACCAAAAATGAATTTTGGGGTGCAACTAATTGAACTTAAGGAGGTTGAACACAATTATTTTGAATTGTAAACTCTTATGCCAAAGGGGATTGCTCCCTAGTTGGCTTTTTTTTTGTCAATGCACCTAGCAAAATATTGGTTTTGCTCTTTCTATCTCTTCTACTTACCTCTTATCTCTAACTATTGTAGTTAGAACTTTAGGGGTACAAGATGATTATGTCAAATGATCAATTGGGGAGACCAGTCTCCCAAATGGTCACAGGGGAGATTGTGATAATTAGATTAAGTCTACATTGCCCATCTTTAGATTTAATCACCAAAGGTGAGAGCACCTCAAAATTCTGGGAAATCCGTAACCCACGTGTGCTAGAGTGGGTGACAAATCAGAATTGACTGATTGCCCCTAGGCGTTCTAATAAGAAGCTGTCCATTGTGATTGGACACGCAAAGTAGGAAGGAGGCACAGGAAGTGACGCATGACTGACTCCTCTAAAAAGAGGGAGTTGAGTGAGTGAGAGGTGCTTCTGGTGAAGAGGATAGCTGGTGAAGGAGGTCTTCTAGCTCTTCTGATCTGTGGAGGTGGTGAGTTTAAAGACTGACTGAATCTTCCTGAACTTCTCTTAAGGAACTTCCTTAATAGATTCTGTGAATGAAGCTACTGGGTTAGATTCTTATTTCCTTATTTCCTCTCTTTCTTCTTAATTGTAAATTAACTTCCATAAAAGGTTAGATTCTTATTTCCTTATTTCCTCTCTTTCTTCTTAATTGCAAATTAACTTCCATAAAAGTCAATTTTGACTTGAGTTTATTCTTAATTGAGGATTGATAATAGTTCAATCCTCTGGCAACCATCTTTTAATATATTGAACCCAAAAAAATCCTTTTTCCCCTTACAACTTTCAGGTTGGCAACCATACATATTGGATGGTGATTCACAGTAGAGAAAAACATGAGGGGCCCAATTTGTGCAAGTTTGTGGAGCAACTGGTATCCTACTAGTCCCTGCACTCTGCCATTGTATAGTAAAAAACTCCTTCTACATTTATTATGCCCCTAAAGCATAGTGTAAGTCCTCTGGGCTCTTAAATCAGTCATATGGCTCAGTGAAAAAAATAAAGGTGTTAACATAAACTTCATACTAGAAAATCTGCAGTCCTTGTGGGTTGGAGAGACCCTTAAGGATCTTAAAAAGCCCATGAAGCAGATGTCCCTGGTGGATTATACTAAGCTGGTATGTCCTTCAGGATCTTGAATGCCATCCACCAGCCATGAAGGACAGAGTGTCAGAGGTGATGTTGAGACCTCACCCATCTCAGCATCTTCTTACAGCATTGACTAAAGTCCCAACAGCCCCTTCCTTGGTTTTCAGAGGGCAACCAAGCTAGAGAGGTTTGTAGCAATATAGTACATAATGCAACACTCTCATACTGCCATCTGACACAGTGGAAGGTAAGATTCAGTTTAAAGAAGGGTTTAGTTTTGAGAATTTTATTTGCTATACAATAATTATGGTACTGTAGACCATAATCATGCATTATAAAAATGAAACATTATCTAAAATAAATTTTTTAAAATCTAAAATAAATTTTTTTAAATGTAGCTTTTATTTTATTTTTACATGGCTACATGATTCATGTTGTCTCTCTCTCCTCTTCCCTCCCCGCTCCTGGAACTGACAAGCAGTTCCACTGAATTATACATGTATTATCACTCAAAACCTATTTCCATATTATTCATTTTTGTAATAGAGTAATCTTTTAAAACCAAAACTCCAAATCACATACATTATAAACAAGTGATAAATCATGTTTTCTTCTGCATAAATCAATTTTTTTAATTGAGAATTTTAAAATTGAGATGTTTGCAAAGAAGTCATAATTCTAGAGAATTACTAGTGAGAAAAATGTTTCATATGTTACCAATTTTATTTTATCCTCCTAAACTATCCTGGCCAACCTTGACCCCCACTCATTCCACCAGCTGACATCCAATCAGTTGTCATGTCTTGTTTTAAACTTAATCTCTCTCCAATATGTCCCTGTCACTTCTCTATCACTATCATCAGCCTGGGTCCTCATCATATCACTCTTAGACTGTTGCAATCGCCAGATGTTTGCCACCATTCCAGGTCATCCTCCACTCAGCTGTCAAATTTATCTTTAGCTGATATTTTAGTCTGGTATTTTATCTTTAGTTGATATTTTAGTCTGATCATTTAATCCCCTAGACAATAAACTCCAATTTTGCCTATCCTATAAATTCTGTTATATGCAGAATCAAATATAAAATCATTATATTTCATCAAGCACTTTCACTGTCCTTGATTCCTGAAACTATTTCTTCACCTCCTTTGTTGTTGTTTGATGATGTCTGACTCTTTGTGACTCCATGGACCATATAGCTATCCATGGTGTTTTCTTGGCAAGGATACTGGAGTGGTTTGCCATTTCCTTTTCCAGTGAATCCATTGGATCCATTTATCAGGCACTCAAAAGTTAAGTGACTTCTCCAGGTTCACACAGCCAGGAAATGTCTAAGGCCAGATTTGAACTCAGTTCTTCATGAATTTAGGCCCAGAACTCTATCCATTGAGCCATCTAGCTTCCCCTTCATCCTTAGCTCCTGGTTTTCTTTCACATCCTTCCCTCTGCATGAAGCTTTTCTTGTTCCTCCCCCACTTTTCCCTCTGAGATTTTCCTCAATTTATGCAATCTATGTCTTGTTGGTACATAGTTGTTTATAGATTGTCTCCCCCATCAGACTGTGAGTTCTTTGAGAGCATGGGTCAATTTTTAGTTATTTATTTTTGCCTTTCTTTGCATCTCCAGAGCTTAGCACAGTACCTGGCACCTATTTGGCACTTGAATGTTTGTTGATGTTTTTTCTTCAGTACCTCTCCTGTATGCTCTCTTCTCTTCTCTTACATAGCTGGTGTCCTGCTGTAGGCCCTCATCCCTGTACTATCTCATTGGTCTCCCTGCCTCAAGTGTCCTCCCACCCCATTATAAAATTTAAAATTAGGTTTGACTCAATATGAGAGTTGTAAAAATAAGATTGTGGTCACCATTTATAAAATATCAGCCTCAAGTCTTTGATCAGAAAATGCCTGTGTTCTATGCCTTAGCAACAATGCTTCACCTTCATGTGAGCACATTATGGTTAATGGGCATCCTAACACTAAATCAGTAGATTTAGTTACTAACAAAGCTGTGGCAGTTATGCCTCTAAGACATGGTGAAGTTCCTGAAGCTACTGGGTCCAGCTAGGCTGAATAATAAGCAACTGGATGCTGAACAGGTCCTAAAGTTTGAGTTAAAACACATGAAGCTATCCCTCTTTATTCATTAACATACAAAGTAAATGCTTTTTGTAATCTGGAATGCCTAGAGCAGGGGCAGACAGGATAGCCTGTTTTAATTTTGTAAAAGCTGACAGGTGGTCTGTCTCTAGTTTAAGCACAGGGACTGAATTTTTTGTCAGAGCTATAAGGGGTTCAGTGATTTCCTCATAGCAAAGGATCCACTGTCTACAAAACCTTGTTGCTCCTAAAATTGCTCTCAACTGTTTCTTAGTGGAGGGAACACTCAATTTCTGAATATCTTCAATGCACTTAGGGGAAATGGAGTGGGCACCAACAGTTAAAATGAACCCTAAATATTCCACTTTTGGGAGACACCACTGAACCTATGCCTTTGAGACCTTGAGACCTCTCTTATGTGGCTCTAAAAGAAGATGATTGCTATATTCCTGGCATACTATTGCATTTGGTGAGGCCAAGAGCAAATCATCTACATATTGTATCAAACAGCTATTCTAAAAACTAATATTTTCTAAATATTATTTTAAAATCTGTGAGAACAACATGAACCTTTGTGGCAGCCTGGACCAGGTCCACTGGGAACATTTCCAGGTGAAGGCAAATATATTCCTGGAATTTTCATGAATAGGGATTGAGAAGAATGCTGAGCATAGATCTGCCATAGTAAAATATGTGGCTGTACTGGAAATAGAGGAGATAATTGTAGCTGAGTTTAGAACCACAGAGAACCTTTTTATAACATGATTATTTACAGCCCTTAAATCTTGTACAAATTGATATATAGGTCTTCGATCTATGCCTACTTTTGGCTTTTTTTTACAGGGAGAATAGGTATATTATATTCATATTTGCATGGGATTACTATACCTTGCTCAATTAATGAATCAATTACTTCAGTAATTCCCTCAATTGCCTCTTTTGATAGGGGATACTGAGGAACCGAAAGAGGTGGACCACCTTTTGTTTTAATTTGAACAAGAACAGTTGATTTGAGTAGGGCTACATTGGAAGAAAATGTGGCCCAGAGAGATTCAGGTATATCAGGTGGGATTTCAAAGGTGGGAGATTCCTTCCCCTCCTGACTGTCTGAAAGAAGTACAGGGAACAAATTTAAGAATTCCTCAAGTAATTCTAGTGTTATAGAGCCAGCTTGAGAGCATGTTATTGTGGCTCTAATTTTGCATAAAAGATCTCTCCCTAACAAATTTATAGGGGAACCAGGCATTAAAAGGAAAGAATGTCTACTGATAGGAGTCCCACAGACACTATTCGAGGGGAAAGCTTTGGGAACTTTAGAGGTGCTCCTGATGCACCTACTACATTTAAGGAACCAATAGAATTGCATTCAGAATCAGGTTTGCTCACTAATATGGAAGTCTAAGAGGCAATCATAATACCTATTCCCAATCTTCAGAGTTACGTGAGGTTTATTTCAATGGGGGGAGGGGGTGAAGAGAAAGGACTGAGATAACTGGTATTAAGACATCAGGGTCTGGGAAATCAAAGGTTTCACTCTCTGATACCAGAGCCCTTATCCCCCTTCTCATACCTTCCTAAACATCCCCTTGACCATTTCTCTGGGATTCCTGATGTTGAGGGGGATTTCCACTCTGAGTATAGCATGGATGAGCCCCATTTTGGATATATTGGTGTGCTTGGGTATTTTGGTGTGGATCAGGATTTGCCTCATTTGGATTATTATTTTTATAATTGTTTCTATTATTATTATTATTATTTCTAAAATTACCATTATTTCTAAAATTCATATTATTGAATACCTGATTCCACTTCCTACAGCTTAATATTACATGACCCCTTTTCCCACATAAGTGACATGTTAGTGTTTGATTTGTGGATTCTTGCAAAGGGGCTATGGCCACTGCTTGATTTGCATTTCCTCTTTCAACTTTTTCAGTTATTATTTTTATTTCTTTCCTTAATGTCTCTACTAAGTCAGTGTTATCTTCATCTTTCTTTTCATGATCATTAAAGACATAAACTGCTACTCTCCTTAATTCTTCGAGATCCATATTAGCCTAGTTTAGGCAGTTGGTCTTAAAATATTCTTTGGCCACTTTACAACAGTTTTTTTACAAACTGTCTCCTTATCTGTCTGATATCCCTTTCTCTGGAAAAATCCAGGTCTGTATATCTACCTCCCAGCTCAATGTCTATCCATAAACTGGGAGGGGTTTTCATTCTGCTTTTGTTAAAAGTTTTCAATTTTTGTCTGTGTACCAGGCCTATCAGAACAAGCTCTTATTGTTGTTAGTAATGCCTCTCTAGCCTGACATAGTTTTAAGTAGTCTTGTTCATTGTTGGGTCTCCATTTTGGGTCTTCCCAGGACCAATGAAATGCTTTCCTTCCCTGGGCCTGATTAACAAGAGAAACAATTTTTTTCCTCTTTCCATTAAAAAGGATTGGAGCAAATTTTCCACATCAATCCATGTGGGATCATAAGTGTGATAAATGCTTTATAGCTTTTTTATAACCACAATGGGCTCATCTTCAAAGGAAGACATATTTTCTTTGACTCTCTCAATATCCTGTGGGGTGAAGGGTATATGGTGCCTAAGAGTCACTAAATCTCTGCTTTTATTATAAGTGAGTACTTCCCTTAAGGGTAATAGGCTTTTAACTGAATTATTTTCCATTTCTGTTGCTTGGCTTTATGTTTGGGTTGCAATGGATTAGGTAAGGGGAGAGAAAGGAGTAGGCGAGCTGAGAGGGAGGGGTTGGTCTGGGATTGAGGGGGTAGAGGGAAAGGATCTAGGGAGGGGTGGGG
>NW_025370298.1:0-9005 GCF_016433145.1 Gracilinanus agilis | reverse complement strand
TAATAGCACCTACTTTGTAAGATTACTGGGGGGATTGAAATAGATAATATACATAAAGTGCTTTACAGACATGAAACCATTACAAGTATTAGCTATCATTCTTCCTAACATTATTAAGCTTGAGTTATGACCAAACATTGTAAAATAAAATAGCAATAAAACCTTCCCCATAAACTTGAGGTGTATTCTACCAAAAATACACACAATATTAAGAAAAGTAGATAAACTCAGAAGTGACATATACCAAGGAATACAAAGTAATACATATGACCAGAGCACAGTATAGGAGGTCACAAATACAAGGAACATGCATGGCTGGGGCACATCCATGGAATAATAAGTAATATGTAGGTATAATGTGACAACACCACAGTTTCTCTGAGCCTGTTTCCCACTGAGCTCTCAGCTGGGCCTAGGCCCTCAGAAGGTTTTCCTCTAGTGCGTTAGATAAATAGGAGCCTTAGGGTTCAAAGGAAAAAAAATTATTCTACTTAAAACATATTTGATGACCCTGAGATGAAAACAGCAAGCAAGTACATAAAAGCTTCCCACAAAGTGGGTTTGGAGAGGGGTGAGAAAGCTCCCTACTCATCCCCTAGGGCAGTCCTCATATGCCCTGGCCCAAAGGGATTTATCTGGAGACAAAGTTAACTGAAAATGTCCTTCTATAGCATTTTGGCTCATAGCATCCCTGGTTGATGAATTAAATATTAGGGTGTGTGTTGGTTGGGGGGTTTCAGTGGCATAATTAACCCAAACTGCTTCAGGTCTGCTAGTGCCCTAGCCTTCAATAGCCTTCNCAGTGGCATAATTAACCCAAACTGCTTCAGGTCTGCTAGTGCCCTAGCCTTCAATAGCCTTCCCCTAGATGCCCAGTTGTATCTCTACAGCTTGCCACTGAGTGCCGTATCTTTGGTACTCTCATCTTTCTCCAAAGTTTCCATTGGAGTCCTCAGTCAACATGTTTCCTCTTCCCTCAAAAGAATAGACTCTACCATCTGGTTGGGTTTTTCTGTTTGTTTGTTTTATTGTTGGATTTTTTTCCTACTCCCTAGTTTAAACATTAGCTTTTACTCTTTTAAAGAGGCAGAGTTCTAAAACACTGGAAAAGAAAACCTCTCTCTCCAGAAAGATGGATCTGTCAGGCTTCAGTCATTCTCCCCTTGAGATTGAGATCTTTCAAACCCAGGACAACCAGACAACTAATTATCATCTGCAGGCATTTTGGCAAAGGGGTGCTGGTGCTAGCTTGAAGTGGCCAGCAAGGAGCAATAGTTAGCTTTTCAGAGTGAGCACCTCTGAAATTGGTTAAGGCTATTTTATTTTATTGATTGCCTGACTTTAATAAAATGATTGAGAAAATGCAGGATGGCCTGGTAAATGTTTAATGGCAGGCTCTGAGTGGGTAAGTTTATCTGGTACACATTTTTAGTATAATTTGCATTATTAAAATTTTCTACATCATTTAATTAAATCCAGACAACAAAAGGGTGTATTTAGTGAATAATGAAGCTGTGCCTGAGTAGGAAATCCTGCTCTAACATTATCACCAAATGGTATCCCAGTCCCTATGTGAAAGCACTGCAGATGACTAAGGTAGATCCCACCATGCCAGATCCAATGCTACTAAGCAGATGAAAGATATATGACCTTAGCATCTAGAAAATTGGCTTCTTCACCTGCAAATTGTGATTTATGATATACTATATGATAGGGTTGTTGTAAACTCTAAAAATCTATACACACACATATATGTCTATATGTTTTAAAAATCATCATTATATTTCTACCTCCCAAAATAAACCCTTGCATTTGATATGATTTAAGATGATGTTCGGTTTCTCTTTTGATTCAAAATTTGTTTCCTAGTAAAACCCAGCCATTTGACCTTATTATGCCAATGGAGGCTAAAAAGGAAAAAAATCTCCTATATAATAACCCTTCAGTTAGTTGAAGACTATTATCATTTTATCCCCAAGTCTTCTCTTTCCAGGATAAAGATCCTAGATTCCTTCAGCTGAGTCCCAAAAGACATATTACTTAATCATCTCACCATCCTAGCAACCCTCTACTTGGCAGGCAAAGGCATATGAATGTAGTGCCTAAATTTAATCCAGAAATACTCTAATCAGGGCTGAATATAGTGTGCTATTATCTATCAATTCATTCAGATAGAAAAAGATCTCTAGAAATGGGCTGTCTCTTCTCTGAAGTCTGGTTCTAAGTTTAATCTCCCAAATAGCACTTAGGACCTGATCTTGCCCTGCCAGTGTTATGCATGTGTCCAGGAAAAGTACATTTTCTCATGGAGAACACAAGCTCCTGCATCACAGGATTTTATCTGCTAATTCACTTGTGCTCTTCATCACACCTAGAAAGTATAGCCCATCCCATGTATACTCAACTTATACTTTTTTATTTTATTTTAAACCCTTAACTTCTGTGTATTGACTTTTTATAGGTGGAAGATTGGTAAGGGTAGGCAATGGGGGTCAAGTGACTTGCCCAGGGTCACACAGCTGGGAAGTGGCTGAGGCCAGATTTGAACCTAGGACCTCCCGTCTCTAGGACTGGCTCTCAATCCACTGAGCTACCCAGATGCCCCCATCAACTTATACTTTTATATTAATTGATAACTCTCATGCCTGGGCATCATGAATCATGGCCCAGGAGATGGTGGAGGAGATGGAAGAGTAGAGGTCTAACAAGGATTGTATCCAAACATGAAGACTCTGTACCACATGCTACTTTGCCTCCTTAGCCACACCAAAGGAATTCAATGAAATGGCATTCTTCCCCCCTGGAATATAACAATTCAATTCAGGCTCCCTCTCTCTTTTCTCTCTCTCTCTTTTACCTCCAGTTGAAAATCAAATTTGAATGCTATGTATTCTCATGCATCTTCAAGATTTATTCATGAGTCACAGCTGAATGCACTGTGTGTTGTATTTATGTGAACAAACACATATAAAAAAAAGAATCAGTTCCATTATCTAGATAGATGTGTGTTTGTCAGCATCAGAGAGGAGATCCATCCTAGAAGTTATAAGTATTCAGCTACTCTTTTAAAAACATCAGTCAGGCATTGTAAGACATATAACTACAGCATAAGCAATGACCTTTAAGCATGTCTGACTTCCTATTATCTACATACTGTGAAATAGAAACAAGTTGATATTGGAAATCTTGGTAATATCTACATAGAAGCTATTTATTTCAAACTTATTCTGCTCAATGCACCAGCCATAATTGCATTAACAATAGAAACACATTGAGATGTTATTCAGAGAATTCTATCAGGTTTTCATTCCCAAATTCTTTTTAAAAGATAAATAGAAGTGCTAGATGGAAGATAGAAAGACCAAGAAAGAGGGGAGACAGAGGAGGGGGTGGTGGAGAAAGACAGAGAGGGAGAGAGAGAGAGAGAGAGAGAGAGAGAGAGAGAGAGAGAGAGAGAGAGAGAGAGAGAAGTCAGTCAAAGGGTCAAATTACAATATGGTACTGACTAAGAGACAGAAGGAAGGATCAGTAGAATAGACTTGGGGTAAGTGATGGGGACAAGAACCCACTATTTGACAAAAACTGCTGGGAAAATTAGAAAACAGTATGAGAGAAATTAGTTTAGATCAACATCTCACACCCTACACCAAGATAAATTCAGAATGGGTGAATGACCCAAATATAAAGAAGGAAACTATAAGTAAATTAGATGAACATAGAATAGCATACCTGTCAGATCTACAAGATAAATTCAGAGTGGAAAAATGACTTAAATATAAAGAAGGAAATTATAAGTAAATTAGGTGTACATAGAATAGTATACCTGTCAAATCTATAGGAAAGAAAAGAATTTAAAACCAACCAAGAAACAGAGAATATTACAAAATGTAAAAGAAATAATTTTGGTTACATTAAATTAAAAAGGTTTTGTACAAACAAATCCATTGCAACCAAAATCAGAAGGGAAGCAACAAATTGGGAAAAAAATCTTTATAACAAAAACCTCTGACAGGGGTCTAATTATGCAAATTTGTAAGGAGCTAAATCAATTGTACAAAAAAATCAAGCCACTCCCCAATTGATAAATGGGCAAAGGACATGAATAGGCAGTTTTCAGATAAAGAAATCAAAATTATCAATAAGAACATGAAAAAATATTATAAATCTCTTGTAATTAGAGAAATGCAAATCAAAACAACTCTGAGGTACCACCTCACACCCAGCAGATTGGTCAATATGACAGCAAAGGAAAGTAATAAATGTTGGAGGGGTTGTGGCAAAATTAGAATATTAATGCATTGCTGGCAGAGTTGTGAATTGACCCAACCTAATTTAGGTAATTAAATAAAATTTTTTTCAAAAAAAAGACCAAGTTACATCAATTAATATAGTGTATTTATTTCAAAATAAAATTATAATACATGGTTGTGATTATTTTTTATTTAAAGTATATTTACAAAGAAAGTAGTCATATTACGTTATGGTAAAATTACAAAAAAATTATTAAAATATTCTTGTGGCAATTGACACACTATATCCTTTTAATGTTCAATATGCCAAACAAGATTTTCCTTGCCTTCAAGGATCTTACAATGGGGAAAGATGGGACAAAAAAAGGAATAGGGTCTGCCTAGTGCCACGGTTTGGAGCTAGTGACTGAAAAGTGTGTGGGAAACTTGGTCATAAGCAAGATAAATCAAAAGTGTACTTATTAAAACCCAAGATAATTCTATGGACAGAACCAAAGGACATGACTATCTTCAAGACCAGGACCTGTTGATTGTTGAAATTTATTATTAAACTTTTTCAGTTAAATTTAGAGAACCTTAACAATTAATAATAAATTCAAGAAGCACTACTTTAATTATGATGACTTCTCATGGTGAATGAAGTCATGTAGATTATGAGCTAGAGGGGGCAGCTGCATAACTCAGTGAAATGAGAGCCAGGCCTAGAAACAGTAGGTCCTAGGTTCAAATCTGGTCTCAAGCACTTCCTAGCTGTGTGACCCTGGGCAAGTCACTTGACCCCCATTGCTTAGTCCTTACTGCTATTCTGCCTTAGAACCAATACAAAGAATTGATTCCAAGACAGAAGGTAAGGGTTTTTTTTTTTAGACCCTTAACTTCGGTGTACTGTCTCATAGGTGGAAGAGTGGTAAGGGTGGGCAATGGGGGTCAAGTGACTTGCCCAGGGTCACACGGCTGGGAAGAAGTGGCTGAGGCCGGGTTTGAACCTAGGACCTCCTGCCTCTAGGCCTGACTCTCACTCCACTGAGCTACCCAGCTGCCCCCAGAAGGTAAGGGTTTTAAGAAAAAAAATGATTATGAGCTAGAGTGCTAGGCTTATAGTCAGAAAGACTCAAGTTCCTATTCTGCCTCAGTCACTTATTTGGATGTGTTCTTGCACAAGTCACTGAACATCAGTTTTCTCATCTGTACAATGGAGTAAAGAATAATGTCTACTTCACAGGATTATTGTTTGGATCAAATGAGATAATATAGCTCCAAAAACCTCTGAGGAGCTAGACATATGTCAACTGTTATTATGTCATCTTTTCAAGGATGCATTAACAATGGTAGCATCACCACCCCCACAGCCAACAGCAAATGCTATTGTTTTTCAAGGGTTATTATTTTAGACAGAAAATTTTCTACAGGATCTAACTTTAGACGTGTGTCGCATCATTTTGGAGCTTCAGCTGTACTTGCCTTTCCACTGCACTTGTCAATTCCAAATGACTGCTCATTTCAGAAAAAAAAAATGCTTGTAGAAACATCACTAATGATATATCATGAAGGACATCACAGAAGAACTAAGAGCAAAAGTTTCTGTAACTAATGGCAACTATTTCAGTTGACATTTCAATATCATCATAATCTCTCTGTTTCCCTCTCTTTCTGTCTCTCTGTTTCTTGTGTTTCTGTCTCTATCTCTGTCTCCCTCTGTCTCTGTTTCTGTATTTCTGTCTCCCTGCATCTGTCTCTCTATCTCTGTTTCTATATCCCTCTGTCTCTCTCTGTATCTTTGTCTCTCTGTCTCTGTCCCTGTCTCTGTCACTCCCCCTTCCTCCCGCACTCTTAAACCTCAAACTACTTAGGTACACAATTATATGACTTGAACATTGAGTACATGAGCAGCCTAAGAAGTAGATGCTCTGAGTTATCAATGATCCTCTTTAGACAGTGCCTAAAATTATAGTAATGTAAAATTGCAAAGAAGCTTAAAACTCAAAGGATATACACATAAAATAATGTCAGGTTGCTAGTCAATTAAGGTATTTGTCAAAAATAATCGAAGGAGAATTCATCTTTAGAGGCAGCTAGGTAGACAGTGTAGACCTGAAGTCAGAATAATCTGAATTAACTAGTTTCAGACACTCTAGGTCCGTAACTAGCTAAATCAACAAACTTCTGATGACTTCAGTTTCCTTATCTGTGAAACTGGAACAATAATACCACCTATTATTGTCAGGACTAAATGGGATAATATTTGTAAAGTGTTTTGCAAACTTTAAAACATCATAGTTATTATTCTTATTTTAATATTAGTACAGGCAAAACCTATCTGGAAAGAAATCAACAATTAGTCAAAATTGTAATTGAACAATTCTAACTCAGCAAAAGCATTCAATATAGTGTTACACATTAGTTGCTGAGAAAAGCAACCCATTTGTGGTTTAAATTCATTAAAATTTTCAGTTAAATTTAGAAAACCCAGCACAGATCATTGATGTAATGTCTTTGCATATATTGCAAAACAAGCTGTTAAGGGTTTGGAGATTTTTGTTTGGTTTAGTTTTTAGTTAATACCTATATATTTATTTTCTGGGTGGAAAACTTCTATAGTTGTAGAAACCCTCTTCAGGAATGGAAAAAAAAACATCCAGATAACTTGAACTTTTCCCCAATTAGATTTTTTTGTTTAATAGTTTGGGGAAAAGTTTGAGGAATAATAAAAATGACAAACATTTAGTAAGTATAAAATCTTTGCAAGGCCCTAGGGATATAAAGAACAAATGGAAATAATCCCTGCCTTCTAGGAGCTTACTTTCTTTTTAAGTTTTCTTTTTAAAATAATACAAATTGATGCAACAAAAATAAAATGAAAGTATACACAATGCTCAAGGGAATCAATGTCTAGAGTGCTGCGCATAGAGTACTGGGTCTAGAGTCAGGAAGACTGATTTTCCTTGCTCAAATCTGACCTCAGACATTTACTAGTTATGTGACCCTGTGCAAGTCACTTAATCCTGTTTGCCTCAACTTCCTCATCTGGAATGAGCTGGAGAAGGAGATGGCAAACCACTCCATTACCTTTGCTAAGAAAACCCAAATGGGTTCATGAAGTCAGACATAAATGAAAGGACTAAACATGAACATATGCAGAGCTCCACATCTAAGGGCCTCCTCGATCTATACAGAAATGGAAGGCACAGCCTTCTCATATCTCTTCTTTGAGGCTATGCTTGTCCTTTGACATTTTGAGAAATTCACTTTTGATTGTTTTATGCTCATTATCCTTTCCGTGTGTATTGTTGTAATCATTATGTTCCCTTGGCTTTGCATGTTTCATTTTGTATCAGTTCATGTAAGCCTTTCCATACTTCTCTAATTTATCATATTTCTCATTTCTTATAACAGTAATATTTCACTCATGGTACATTCATGTATTACGGCATATTCATATACCACAATTTTTTTAGCTCATTCCCTAATCAATGACCATCAACCTTAGTGCTTTGCTTCCACAGAGAGTGTTACTATAAATATTTTTGAGGATGTGGGAGATTTCTTCATTATCAATGACCTTGTTGGAATGTAGTTTATTTTCTAGTAGGAGCAAGGTATAACAATTAAGAATTTAAGTAAATATGAATTACATTAATAGTAACAGTATAATTCAAAAGTGTGTCAATAATTGCAGGGTCAGAAAAAGTCTTATGGAAAGGAATGCTAGAATTATCCAGAAAATGGCTTCACCTTTCAATTTTATTAACATTAAGCAGGAAAGAGAGACTAGTTCTGCCATTCTGGTAGCAGCCCAGAATGGATCAAATGAAGAAAACCACTGAAGAGTAGAGGAAACCATTCATGTAAAGACTCTTCTCCAATATGATAAACACCTGCCTCCCTCCCTCCCTTTTATTCTCCTGAATGCAGAGCAATAAATCTCAACTGTCTTGTGGAACTGGAAAAAGAGTTCTTAATCTGGAGTCCAGAAACTTCAAAAGACTTCTAAAACACAGATTTCATGTGGTTGCATGAATTTGGATAGGGGAAATTAACATGTTTATTTCAATATAAATAGCTTCCTTTGTAATCCTGTGTATTTTATTTCATGTATTTAAAAACATTATTCCTAGAAGAGGTTCAAAGACTTCATCAGTCTTTGATCAGACCCAAAAGGGACAATGGCACAAAAGAAGTTAAGGACCCCCAGGTAAGGGACATAAGGAAGTAAAGAATGAACAATTAATGGCCAATACAGAATGTGGGGTAAAAAAGTTTTTGCAATAATATCCACCAGGTAGATCAGTTTGGGGTTTTTGTAGCATTTTCTGTATACTAAAATATACCATTGAAGCTATCAGAGACAAAAAAATTATGAGCAAATAAAATGAATAATAATATAACATATATACAGCATAACCCAATAAGAAATATGGTACTAGGGGTGGGAATGTAGGTTATTAGAAATATAATGTCTTCTTTTGCTCAGAGGTAGGCTTCCTTTACTCACAGGGGAAGGAAAAGGAATAAACATTCAAGTACCACCTTCCATTTGCCAGGCACTGAGCTAAGCACTTTTTACAATTATGATCCCACTTGATACTCACAACAACAATGCAAGGTAATTGTTATTCATGATCCCCATTTCTCATTTGAGGAAATTGAGGTAGAGATTAAATGACTTGCCCAGGGTCACACACCTGACAAGTGTCTGAGATCATACTTGAAGTCAGATCTTCTTGTGCTTCCTATGCAGCTGGGTGGCACAGTGTA
>NW_025370297.1:0-4071 GCF_016433145.1 Gracilinanus agilis | reverse complement strand
AAAAACTCTGACAGGGGTCTAATTACTCAAATATACAAGGAGTTAAAGCAATTGTATAAAAAATCAAGCCATTCCCCAATTGATAAATGGGCAAGAGACATGAATAGGCAATTTTCAGGTAAAGAAATCAAAAGTATCAATAAGTACATGAGAAAGTGTTCCAAATCTCTAATAATTAGAGAAATGCAAATCAAAACAACTCTGAGGTATCACCTCACACCTAGCAGATTGGCTAAAATGAAAGAAGGGGAGAGTAATGAATGTTGGAGGGGATGTGGCAAAATTGGGACATTGATGCATTGCTGGTGGAGTTGTGAACTGATCCAGCCATTCTGGCTGGCAATTTGGAATCATGCTCAAAGGGCTATAAAAGAATGCCTGCCCTTTGATCCAGCCATACCATTGCTGGGTTTGTACCCCAAAGAGATCATAGATAAACAGACAGGTCCTAGGTTCAAATCTAGTCTCTGACACTTCCTAACTGTGTGACCCTGGGCAAGTCACAACACACACACTCCCTTGCCTAGCTCTTGGAAGCCAATTACTTCCATGACAGAAGGTTAAGGTTAAAAAGAAGAATCTAAGAATCATGCAACCTAAGTATGAGAATATAATAACAGGGATATAAATAACTATGTAACCTTTCTCTGGGTCTCAGTTTCCTCAACTATAAGATGAAAGGGCTGGACCATCTAAGTTCCAAGATCTCTTCTAGTTATACTACTTATCATGATCTAAGTTTCCTTCATGCTTTAACATTACATGTTCTATGGTCCTTACCAGTTGTGATGTTCTGTAATGTTCTAAATTCTGCAATACAGTGAGGTAGAAAGGGCTCCGTCTATAGAGTCAAAAGACCTGAGTTCAAATCTAGACAACCACTTACTGGTCCTTTAATTGGACAAATTATTTCTTAAGCTTCTCTAAGCATTAGATTCATCTCTTGCCAAAAGAAGATAATCATACCTACCTAGTTCAGAGGGATATTTTGAGAAAAATATTTTTATAAACCATAAAGTGCTACACAAATCTGAATTGCTAACATTATTATTCTTTCTAAATCTTTTTTATGTTATAAATGTCAAGGTCTCTTTCAGCTCTGACATTCTATATTCTACATATCACAACGTTCCTTATACTGCTCACATTCTACCGTCCTGAATTCTAAGCTCCCTAAAGCTTTAATCTCCTGATTTTCTGAATACTGAGCTCTCCTCCAGCTCTAACATTCTATTGCTCTGGATTCTGAGCTCTATTCCAGATCTAACATCTGTAGTTCTGAATTCTAATCTCCTTTCTAGCTCTAACATTCTATTGTTCTGAATTCTAAGCTTCCTTCCAGCCCTGGCATGCTATGATCGAGGGTTTCTTTATGACATTTATATGACTCACTTACCAGACTCAAATGTTTCCAAATTTCACTGTAAAATCTGGCTTGATGCTTTGTTTTTCTAAATCTCTGCTACCACATAGTCTTGCAATCAACAGCTTTGTGGGAGGATTCCATTTTTCTAGAAACGAAATTCAGTCTAGAAATTCAGCACTTTAAAGACCACGACAAAGGAAATAAGAGACATAGTCAATTTGGGGGAAGGGCACCTTAATCATAAAATAATATAATATAGTAAAAAATAAAATATATTATATAATATATAAAATAAATAAAAATAAAATAATAAATAAAAATAATAAAATATACCTCAGAAACCATTTCAACCTTCCTCTTTGAAAAATGAAGAAACTAGAGCCCAAAGGGGTAAAATAATTTATCAAAAGTCACCCAGGTTAGCAAGCTTGGACTCAAATCCAAGTCTCCCAGGTTAGGGTTTTTCCCTCTATACTAGCTGAAAAGGAAAATTATTTCTTGGGGAATAGAGTGATAGATTGATTGAAGTTGGGTGAGGCAAATCTAGGAAGACTTCATGAAGGAGGTGATGTGGAAGCTGTGGTTAAGTAATAATAGCCCACATTTCTAGTATGTATGCAAAGTATCCCAAAACTCTCAGTGCAGTTTTAAGCTTTAATTACATAAAAACTCATATAATTCTTAAACTTAAACTTCTTGGAGTTTTTTTCAGCTATATCTGACACTTTGTGTCCCCATTTGGTGTCTTCTTGGCAAAGATATGAGTGGTTTTCCATTTTCTTCTCCAGTTCATTTTACAGATGAGAAAAACTGAAGCAAAAAGGGTTGTACAATTTTTATCCTCATTTCACAGAGGAGGAAACTGGGGCTTTGAGAGATAAAAGTGACTTGACCAAAGTTGCATAGGAAGTAAGTGGCAGAGGGAAGACTTCAGTCCAAGCCTCCAAAATCCCAATTTGGTGCTCATTCCACTCCCTGACATGAACAGGGGACATAACTTCTTTTCCTAATGAATGTGTAAAGAAAGAGGAGAAACTAGAGAAACTCAAGTTAAAACACATGTTCCTCATAATTCCTTTAAGTTCCAGTTTTGAAATTTGACTTAAAGAAAGAGAATTACAGCTCATATTAAAATGGATGTGTATTAAGATGATAACTCCAAAAGATGAGTCTAGGATTTGTGTAGCTTTTTAATATTTCCAAGAATATCTTGAATAAAGTTCTCCTAATATTCAAATGAGGTGATAGCAATGAAATATTTTGGATGCTAACATTCCCCTATGCAATGCCCAGAATTTCACCATCTTAATTCCCCCTCTCCACTACCTTAGGGTCTGCAAGCAGCTTTACTAATTGACAACCACCTTAACATTTCCCAAGGTCTGTTTGCCCAACTTTTTTATCTTGACTATCACCAACTCTCATGGGTCAAAGGGGAAAATAATCCTCAGAGCTCCTCCTTCCCACCTCCTAGTCCTCAAATGTGCTAGAAGCTGGCTTTGTAACACACCCCTCAGAGCTATTTTAGGAAGCCCCAGTAGCTTGAAGCTGGTTTCTGTTAATAACACAGCCCTCCCCTCCCTCAAAAAAAAAATCCAATTTTGCCTTGGAATACCCTGAGAAATATCTATTTCCAGAGGCTTTGGAGGAAGAAATACCCTGAGACTGAAATCATGTGCGTAAGATTTCAACCTCCCTCCTATCATCTGGACAATAACAGCTTCTGTCTGGGGAAAGAGACACATTCCCATAAGGTCCAGCTCAGAAGGGAGAATTGTCCTAAAGGGCAGCAATTAGGCTGATAAGACCAATGATTTCAACCACTTTGGACTCTGCTGAGGGAGAGTGGCAAGCTAGAGCCTGTCCCAAGCTCTCACCCCAAAGACCTTGGCTTCCTGGTAAAGAATGGGTGCAGGGTTATGACTCTTTGACCTTATCCGCTCTGAGCCCAGCCCCCTTGAGATCCAATCAGGTAAATGAATTCTCTTTTCCAGCTCCTCAAGTAAAAGAGGCGAGTTCTAGTCCTGGCTCCAACAGGAATGGCTCTGTGAATGTGACTAAGTTTCTTCATCTCTCTCTGGCTTTGGTTTCCTTTTTTTTTTTTTTTTTTTTTTTTTTTTTTTTTTTTGCCAAATGGGGATAACAATCTCTTGTCCTGCCTGCCTGACAGGGTTGTTGGGAGAATTAAATGAGATGATGGGACTTTGAACTTTGAAAAGCAAAGAACATTCTACGGAGCTCATTAGTAGAATCAAAAACATAGAATGTCAGAGTTGGCAGGCATAATGGAGAACACTGGAGTGTAAAGAGACTTTAGGAAATAGAATGTGAGAGCTGGAAGGAATCTTGGAACATAGGAAGTAGAGTGAGACCTGGAAGGGATCTTGGAAAATGGAACAGAGAATGTGAAAACTGGAAGAGACCTTAGGACATAGAGTGTTAGAGCTGGAAGGGGCCTTAGAGATAGATCATCTGTCTAACTTCCTTACTTAATACTTAAGGAAAGAGATAAAGGGGGGAAGCATTTTGCTGGAGGGTGTGCATTGAAATGACGCCTTGCAACAAGAATCATGTAACTGTGGAAAAAATTTTTAAATAAACTAAATACAAAACTGAAAAAATAAAATAAAATGAAATAAAATAATCTTAGAAGGAAGGAAGGAAGAAAAAGAGAGAGAAAGAAAGAAAGAAAGGAAGAAAGGAAG
>NW_025370296.1:0-5463 GCF_016433145.1 Gracilinanus agilis | reverse complement strand
CTCTCTCTCTCTCTCTCTCTCTCTCTCTCTCTCTCTCTCTTATTTTCAATTACTCTTCACATCCACCCCTCCTTTGTGTTTTCTCTTCTATCTATAAATATACAAACTCTATTGTTTACTGCTACTCTGCAAATCCTTTCTCCTAAATATTATGCCCATTATTTAGCAAACTACTAGATAAGATGGTGAAGACTCATTGTCTCCATTTCTTCATCTCCTGTACATTTCTGGACCTATAGTAGTCTGGCTTCTGATCTCTAAAAATGACTCCAAAATTAACAATAATCTCTAAATTCCTAAATCCGAGAAACTTTTCTCATTTCTAATTAATCTGTTCTCTCAATCTTATCACCAAATCACCATCATTTTTTCTTAGAAAATCTCTCCTCCATAACATGTCCACTTTCTTCCTTGTTCCTTTTTCCCCCTGCCTATTTGAGTATTACAGTATGGTGTATTGGACTTGAAGTCAAGAAGCAGAGATCCAAATCCTTTCTCTTACGGTGGTCCTTCCCCTTCTCTGGAGCTCCACTTTCCCTTCATCTTTCTTCCTTACTCCAGTCCCATATCTTCAACTGCATGCTGGATATCTCTATGTGGACATTACACGGGCATCTCAAACACAACACATCCCAAATAGAACTCATCATCTTTCCTCATAAACCCATTCCTTTTTTAAGCTTCCTTCTTTGTTTTGATGGCATCGTCATCCATCCAGTCTCTTACATTCACCATCTTGAAATCATCCATGACTCTTCTTTTTTCCTTTTATCCCATCTATAAACAACTACAAACAAATCTTGTCAATTTGATCTTCACAGCAGCAATTTTGCCAATTCCTTTTAATCCTTTCTCTCCACTCTTTTGGTCATATCCTCCCTCTCCTAACTAAAGAGTTATTATCGTGGATTATCACCTCATCCCTAGACTATTGTAATAGCCTCCTGATGGTTCTCCCCCATTTCATTCTCTTTCTTCTATTATCCATCCTCAACAGGATTCCTAAATTTATATTTCTCAAGCAAAAGTGTAGATATTTCATTCTTCTCAAGAATCTTCACTGGCTTCTGGGATAAAACAAACTGCTTAAAGCCCTTCATATTCTCTCTCCTGTCTAGCATTTCAGAGTGGTATCATATTACCCCTACACACACACACACACACACACACACACACACACACACACACTCACTCACACTCTTCCTACCCATCTGACCCACTTGTTGTTCTCAGTATGTGACATCTGACTTGCTCTTTCTTGGGACTGGAATCTCCTCCATCTTTAGCTCTGCTTGTTGCAGTCAGAATTGTTTAAAGCTCAATTCAGGAATCACGAGTCACCGAAGGCTTAATCTGATCTGTCCAGCCTTCTCCCTACTCCATTGACAACTTTGTATTTAATTTTAATATCACTTACATTGTTCATCTGAGAACACGTTGCTTCTCTATAGTAGAATACAAATCTTGGTCTTCCTATATGCAAATCCTCATCTGCCATTTCCTCTGCCTCTGCACACTACATGGAATATTCTTGGCCATTCTAGTGACATCTAGATTTCAAACAGGGAAGTAAATGGTAGATCAATGGCTAGCATCCAGGTCTGTTGATTTGTAGACTACTCCAAGTCCAACGTTCTATCCCCAGCCTACCTCTGAAATCCCTGCTCATTCCATGAGCCACATTCTCATTGCTGGAAGAAGTTGGCAAGGCAGGAAAACAAGGATCTGAGTCATCCCAGGGGACAGATTGGAGAAATATGGTTGTTCCTTTAGCAAGTGTGCTGATTTGCCAGGACGCGAGGAGGCTGAGTTTTAGGATGGGGAGGGGGGCCTGGTTTGGGGTATCCATGGGGCCTCCAAATAATCCCATTGGGAGCCAGACCAATTAGAGTTAAAGTCTGGAAAATTCACAGGAAACTCGGGCTTGTTGCTGCAGGAGAGCCCTTGGCCCACTGCCAACTTTCTCTCTTCATAAGTTACCACTTAGGAGAGTTAGAAATCCCCTAACCCTATACTGGAAAGCATAAATTAGCTCAGGAACAAGTTTTCTAGTCAAATGACCTGTGCAGTAGCTCTAAGATCCAAAATAGGCTGCTCTGTGCTCTTCTAAAGTGACTGAATCCCAGCACTTTTATTACCAAAAAAGGAAAAAAAAAAAGGAAAATAATTCCATTCAGCGGATAATTATGGAGCACCTGTTTGGTGTTTTTCTGGGTCCTAAGGATGCAGAGGTAGGAAAGAAACTGGCTCTGATACTGAGAAAACAGGATAAGAATATTTCCATATTAATTGAATTCCACAGTATCTCTTGGGCAGCTAGGGGGCACAGTGGACAGAGCCCTGGACCTGAAGTCAGGAAGTCTCATCTTATTGTGTTCCAATCTGGCTTTAGTCCCTTACTCGCTGTAGGACCTTGGGCAAGTCACTTGGCTCTCTTTGCCATATTTAAACTCAGCCACAAAGCTTGAAGACTTTCTCCTCTTTTCTGCGTCTCTTGCTGCAGTGGAACACAAACTCCTTGAAGGCAGGCATTGTCCCTTTTTGGCCTGGATTTGTGCTTTGAGCACTTAGCACCCCGTTTGACACATAGTAAACATATAATAAATGTTTGTTAACTGGCTGACTCCTTAGGTCTCTGCTTTAAGCCAGAGGTATCAGACTGGTGGTGACACCTAACTGGATTAAAAGATATTGGGAATGTTTAGCAAAATAAATAAAAATACAAAACAACACAAATAATGTTGATTTGTGGTTTCTGTAGTCAATACCCACCCATAGGAATCCCATTCAATATGTTTGAAGCTAGAGATTTAAACAATCTGTCTTTTCAATTCCCTTCCAGCTCTGATGCTCTCTTTGATGCTCTCAGGAGCCTCTCAGACCTAACATTCCATATTTGAAGGTCCCTCTGAGCCTCGATCTACATTAATGCCTGTTCCAGAGTCCTTCTCAGCTCATGCAGGGGCATTTCTCCCCCCAACAACTGGAAGAGTCCCTGTTTCACCGTCCTTTAAGTTCTGATCTCTTTTATTCTGTCTAGCTCTTGTTAGTGATCTTTGCTGTGGACTTTTATTTTACATTACTTTGGAGCTCTGACATGGAAAGAGGGAAGAAGGAAGTGAAAGAAGAGGGGAAAGAAGTGATGGAAGAAGGGAGAGAGGGAAGAAATGAAATTGGAAGGGAAAAAGGGAAGAGGGGAAGAAAAAAGAGAAGAAGGAAAAAAGGGAAGGAGGGAAAGAGGAAATTCTTAAGGGCTCACTACATCCAAATCACTACGTTAAACACAGAGCATAGGAGTTGTGCTCATTCAGTCAAGGAGTTTATATTTTAATAAGGTCATTCCTAGTTTC
The DNA here is from genome assembly GCF_016433145.1 of Gracilinanus agilis. Classification (NCBI taxonomy): domain Eukaryota; kingdom Metazoa; phylum Chordata; class Mammalia; order Didelphimorphia; family Didelphidae; genus Gracilinanus; species Gracilinanus agilis. The sequence continues at coordinate 2,113 of NW_025370296.1, read as the reverse complement.
AAATATTGAGTGCTAAGTGAGTTTGCTTTTCCGGTATTCAGAAGCCATATTATAATCTCCCTCCTTACTTTGATGTACTCTGTACGAAGGCTCTTTTCAGGCCCCACATTTCCTATTCTATCTCTTAAGGGGCCCCATACTTCTAGATTTGTAGAGGTAATGCCCCTCAAGATAATACCCCTTGGGAAACTTTGGCATATGTGGACTCCTTTGCTAGATATACTCTGTCCACAGGGGCATTTCCACTGGGAGAGAAGGGTCACTCTTAACCTCATCCTCCCTCCAAACTTGCTCAGAAAAATAAAAGTTAAGCCAGTAATTTTCTCATTCAATGACATCCGCATGGTGGTGATAGATACAGAAAGTTGAGATGGAGATAAACTAGTATGAGCTACTGATAAATATTTAACAGATGTGGCCCTAAATTCCCTGCCAGCTGGAGGGGGGAGAGACATGATATTTCACAGTTCTGCTATAATTATTGGCCAAATCCCTGTAAGCAAAGATAGTGACATTGGCTCGCTCCCCAGGAAAAATCGCTTTCTTATCTTGGCACTGGGATTAACTTTTCTCCAACAGACTGCAGCGATATACCCTTCACTTGACCCAGTTTATTCATTTGAAGATACCTGGAGCCAAAACAGTGTATGAGAAATAGGAGGGGAAAAGGCAGCCTCAAGCTGTGTTTACACAAAGCCCAGGAACGACAGGAAAGCACATGTCCAACTGGTTGCTTCCTGTGGGGGTCCAATGTCCCTGCACTCATCCTCCAGATTAGCCCCAATGAGGGGGTCCTGTCATGAGAGACCTTGTCCTCTCCTCTAATACCTAGAACCCAGAATCTCAGAGATGGAAGGGAGTACAAAGACTGTCTAGGTCAAACCCTACCTGCACAAAAATCCCTCTACTTCAGTTTCATTCAGTTCAATTCAATTTGAATAGTAAGAATAAACTTTCTACCCTATTTAATTCATGGTGAGAGGTTTTGGGTATACAGAAGAAACAATAAAACAGTGCTTTCTTTTATGGAACTTCTTATTATATACAATATTAGATTATTAACATAATTATTAAAAGAAGGAAAATATATTAAAAATGGAGGATATTAGTAAAGGCATTGTGTTGGAGGTGGTAACTGAGGTGCATTGAAGGAGTCCAAGGGTTCTCTGAGATGCTTGTAAGATAGCAATGCTTTCTAGGAAGGAAGAACCACCTAGACATAAAGCTTGGTGGTCAGAAATGGAATTATGCTTATGAAAAACAACTAGTCTGGCATTTTAACAAGACAAGAGAGTACAGAAAGGTGAGTAATAAGTGAAACTGGAAGAGTAGATGATAGGGCTTTAAGATCAAAGATAAGAGATTGTATTTGATTTATCCTGGGAACAATGAACATCCTGACTGGACCGTGCAATGGTCAGATGTGTTTTAGGAATAATAATTTGTCAGCTGGGTAAGAGATGATTTGGAAAGGGAAGAATCTGAAATACCATTTGAAAGGGTTATTGAACTAGTTCAAGTAATAAGGGATTGAGGCCCTGAATTAGGATAGAGTCTTTTTGCATGGAGAAAAGAGAGGACAGAGTTATTGAAAGTGAAAACAATATTTGGATGTGAAATTGTAGGGAAAGGCAATGCTATAGGTCTATGCTTAGATAGTAAACCCACCCAATTCAAAGTATGTAAGTGCTCTGAACATAAATCCAGAAATTTGGAAGATGAAGAAAATTTACCCCTTTTTGGGCATTTGAAGTTTGAGATGCTTATAGGACATCCATATGAAGAAATGTAATAGACACAGATGATGGAATATTGACATTTAGAAGAGATATTATGGTTTTATAAATACACATATATATAAAAGAAAGAAAGAGAGAGAGAAAGGAAGAAAGAAAGAGGGAGGGAGGGAGGAAGGGAGGAAGGAAGGAAGGAAGGAGAAAGGAAGGAGAAAGAAAGAAAGAAAGAAAGAAAGAAAGAAAGAAAGAAAGAAAGAAAGAAAGAAAGAAAGAAAGAAAGAAAGAAAGAAAGAAAGGAAGNAAGAAAGAAAGAAAGAAAGAAAGAAAGAAAGAAAGAAAGAAAGAAAGAAAGAAAGAAAGAAAGAAAGAAAGAAAGA
>NW_025370295.1:0-9941 GCF_016433145.1 Gracilinanus agilis | reverse complement strand
CAGTTTAAGATCCAGTACTTCTAGGCCCCCATCCTTCACATTTTTTTTCATTATTTCCCTTGATATTCTTGATCTTTTGTTCTTCCAAACAAACTTTGTTGTAATTTTTTTATTCAGTAAAAAGACTTTTTTAATAGTTTGATATGTATGGCTCTAAATAAGTAAATTAATTTGGGTAAGAATTGTCATTTTTATTATATTAGTTCATCCTACCTTTCAGCAATTAATGTTTTTTTCCAATTTTTTAGATCTAGTTTTAATTGTGTGAAAGTGTTTCGAAATTTTTGAAACAGTGCCTCAAAAGAACTGGAGACACAGAGACAANCTTCTTTATATTTAAGTCATTCATCATTCTGAATTCATCTTGGTGTAGAGTGTAGGTTGTCAATCTAAACCTAACCTTTCCAATATTGTTTTCCAGTTATCCCAGCAATTTTTTTCAAATACAGGATTTTTGTCCCCAAAATTGGGATCTTTGAGTTTATCATACACTATCTTGCTGAGGATATTTATCCCAAATCTATTCCAGGGATCCTCCCTTCTGTTTCTTAGCCAGTACCATATTGTTTTGAGGATTACTGCTTTATAGTACAGTTTAAGATCCAGTACTTCTAGGCCCCCATCCTTCACATTTTTTTCATTATTTCCCTTGATATTCTTGATCTTTTGTTCTTCCAAACAAACATTGTTGTAATTTTTTTATTCAGTAAAAAGACTTTTTTAATAGTATGATATGTATGGCTCTAAATAAGTAAATTAATTTGGGTAAGAATTGTCATTTTTATTATATTAGTTCATCCTACCTTTCAGCAATTAATGTTTTTTTCCAATTTTTTAGATCTAGTTTTAATTGTGTGAAAGTGTTTTGAAATTTTTGAAACAGTGCCTCAAAAGAACTGGAGACACAGAGACAACAAGGGGATAGAGTGAAGTGGCTCTCCTGCAGTGGGGCAACTTAGAAGGTAGACAAGAGAGAATCTGTTTTTGTGGGATAAGGGGGAACCAGAAGTAAAATAGAACATAGAGGAGTACTAGCTGTCCATCCCCCACCTACTCTGCTATATTTCAAGCCTGGAAAAAGGCAAAATTGGAAACCCCAGGACCCTACCTAGCTCAGCAGCAGAAGTGTTTCTGCCCACTCCTTGAAGTTCAAATCCTGCCATGAGTCTGCAGTGAGGTTCCAATGTCCATAGAATTTGACATGATTAAGCCTGTGGTGAAGGTCCTCACCCCAGGGCAAAATAGCTTACAATTCTTTAAGTCCTGTAAGCCATCAGATGTTCCTAGAGAAGTTTGAATCAGTAGTTTTCAGAGCACCTGATCCACAGGTAAATGTGCTACCTTGGAAGGACCAAAATTTGTAGAGAACCAGAAGCAGAGACTAGGTTAGTGGCAGGGAAAAACTTAAGTATAAGAGATCAAACCCTTTAACTAGAAAACAGAATCCACTTTTTAAATATAAAAAGAAGTTTAAAAAATAAGGCTGGGAAAATGAACAAACAGAAGAAAAAACACCTTATCATAGAAAATTTCTATGGAAACAAAGTTGAGCAAGGCACAGACTCAGTAGGGGGCAGTGAGATCAAAGCAGCCATAAGAATAACTTCAAAGAAAAATGGTAATTGATCTCAGCTGTCAGAAAAACTCAAAAAGGAATTAAAAAATAAAAAAAGAAGAAAATGGGGAAAAGAAATGAAAGTAATGCAAAAAAAATGCTTAAAAAGCAAAATTAGTAAAGTGGGAAAACATACACAAAAATCCAATAAAGAAAACAGTTACATAAAAAGGAGACATGGCTAACTGGAAAAAGAGGTAAAGAAATCCAATAAAAAAAAAAAGATTTCCATGAAAAGTAAAATTGATGAAATGGAAAAGGATCAAAAGCTCATGGAAGAAAATCATTCTCTAAAACTTAGAATTGGGCAAATAGACATCAAGAAACAATAACATAAAATCAAAAGAATGAAAAAATAGAAGAAAATATAAAATATTTCATTGAAGAAACAACAGACTTTGGAAATTAATTGAAGATAATCTAAGAATTATTGGACTTCCTGAAAACCATGATTAAAAAAAATAGCTTAGATATCATATTACATGAAATTATCAAAGAAAAATGCCCTAATATACTTGAACAAGAGGGTAAAATAGAAATTGAAAGAATCCAGAGATCACCTCCTTCAATAAACCCCTAAATGACAATTTCTAGGAGTATTATAATCAAATTCAAGAAATCCCAGGCCAAGGGGAAAATGCTACAGGCATCCAGAAAAAAATAATTTAATTATCATGGAGCCCTAGTCAGGATTAGACAGGATTTGGCAGCTTTTGCAAGGAAGGATCAGAAGGCTTAGAATATGGTATTCCAGAAAGCAAAAGAATTAGGTTTACAACCAAGAATTATCTACCCATCAAAACTGACTATATTCTTTCAGTTGAAAAAAATATGTTCATTTAATAAAATAGAAGATTTCCAAGCATTCCTGATGCAAAGACCAGACCTAAACCCAAAAATTTGGTGTCCAAATGCAAAATTGCAGAAAGTCATGAAAATGTAAATGAGAAAGAAAATTTAAATGACTCAATAAGGTTGAACTATTTATATTCATACATGAAAATATATTAACTCAAAATTTTTATCAATGTCATAAGAGTTAGAATACATATATGTAGACAGAGTATATGGTAGTATGCTATTTAGGATGATATGCAAAAAAAAAACAGGGATGAAAAAAGGTTGCACTGAGAGAAATAGGAAGAAAGAGTTAAAATGGGGTAAATTATATCATATAAAATGTATTGAAGGAAAAAAACTATCATAGTGGAGAGGAGAAGATGGTGGTGATTGATAATATTTAAACTTTACTGTCATCAGAATTGGTTTAGAGAAGAAATAACAGCCAAATTGTGTAGAGGATACTGTAGAGAAGTAGAAGGGGAATAAGAAAGGTGACAGTAAGTAAGAAAGTAATATAAGGGAGAAGAAATTTGGGTGCGGTAATTAAAAGAAATTATAGAGAATAAAAGGGGAATAAAAAGGGGTAGGTGCAAAGGGGGGTTATATATAAAGAAGGGGAAATGGGTGAGTAATTAAAAGCAAAACACTTGTGTAGAGGGACAGATTGAAAGTAGAATGTGCTGAATTAAAAGGGGAAAACAAGATGTAGATAAATACATAGATCATAGTCATAACTGTAAATGTAAATGGGATGAACTCAGCCATAAAATGGAAGTGGATAGCCGAGTGGATTAAAAAACAGAATCCTGCAATATGTTGTTTACAAGAAACATACTTGAAGCATAGAGACACACACAAAGGTAAAGGGATGGAGCAAAATCTATTATGCTTCAACTGAGATTAAAAATAATCAGGAGTATCAATCATGATCTCAGTTAAATCTAAAGCAAAAATCAATGATTAAAATAGATAAAGAAGGTAATTGTATCTTGATTAAAGGTAGTATAGACAATGAAATAATATGACTACTTAGCTTATTTGCACTAAGTGGTATAGCATCCAGATTTTTAAAGGGGAAACTAAAAGGGCCTATGGAGGAAATAGTAAAACTGTAATAGTGGGGGATCTCAAACTTTCTCTATCAGAACTAGATCAAAAATAAACAAGAAAGAAGTAAGGAATCTGAATGAAATTTTAGAAATGTTAGAATAGCTCTCTAGAGAAAATTGAATAGGTAAAAAAGAAGGTATACTTCTTTTCAGCAAAAAGTGACCATGTACTAGTGCATAAAAATTTCACAACCAAATGCAGAAAAGAAGATATAATAAATGCATCATTTTTGTACCATAATGCAATAAAATTTATAATCAAAAGGGCTTGTGGAAAGACATTAAAAATTAATTGGAAACTAATCAATCTAATATTTAAAAAGGAATGAGTCAAAGAACAATTTATATAGAAATAATAAATAATTTCATTACAGAATTTGACATTGAGCATACAACATATCAAAATTTATGAGATACAGCCAAAACAGAACTTAGGGGAAATTTATATCCTTGAATACTTATATCAAAAAGAAAAAAAAGGAGATCACGAAATGGGACGAGAAAATTTTAAAAACCTGAAATAAAAATAAATACAATATCCAATTAAAAAGTAAATTGGAAATCCTAAAAATCAAAGGAGAAATTAATAAAATTGAAAGTAAGAGAACTTTTAAGCTACTAAATAAGACTAGGAGTTGATTTTATGAAAAAAATAGAAGATTGGTTCATTTGATTTTTAAAAAAAAGAAAAAAGGGAATCATATTACTAGTATCATAAATGAAATTGGTGAATTCACCTCCAATGAAGAGGAAATTAAAACAATCACTAGGAGCTATTATGCCGAATAATGATGATAAATCTGACAACATAGGTGAAATAGATTAATGTTTACAAAAAAGGAAATTATTCAGATTAACAAAAGAGGAAATAGAACACAAATATCATCTCAGAAAAAGAAATTGAACAAGTCATCAATAAACTCCCCAAGAAAAAATCTCTAGGACCGGATGGTTTCACAAGTGAATTCTATTAAACATTTAAAAAAACAATTAATCCCAATACTATAGAAACTCTTTGGTAAAATAAACAAAGAAGGAGTCTGATCTTTTTCCTAAATGAATTTCTTTCCTTAATGGAATTTCCTTAAAGGAAATTAATTTCCTTAATGAATATTTATGCAAAAAATTAAATAAAATACTAGCAGAGACTGTGGCAATATATCACAAAGCTTATTCACTCTGACTAGATAGATTTATACGTGGAATGCAAGGCTGGTTTAAAATTAGGAAAACTACCAACATAATGAACCATATCAGTAACCAAACTAACAAATCACATGATTATCTTAATGTAGAAAAAAATCTTCAACTAAAGATAGCGCCCATTCCAATTGAAAACACTATAAAATATAGAAATAAAAGGACTTTCCTTAAAATAATAAGCATTCATCTAAATCATTTTAACCAATTATCTAAACCATTTATCTAAACCAGCAAGAATCATCTGCATTGAGAATAAATTAGAAGCCTTCCCATTAATATCAGCAGTGAAGAAAGGATGTCCAGTGTTACTACTATTATTTAATGTTGTACTAGAAATGTTAGAGTTAGTAATAAGAGAAGAAAAAGAAATTTGTGAAGATGGGATTGACTTTCCCCTTGCCTACTTTTAAATTTAATCTACCAAAAGCATCCCTTCTTCTACTTTATGAAGACCAATTACAGTCTTTAAATTTGCTTAGCATTGCCTAGGGGTTGGTCAGTCACTTTTGGAGTTGTCACCCACTTTAGTAAGTGGCTTGCTGACCTCCCCTACTTAGTGTTAAGTAGGAGTGTCTACACTTTTGGTTAATTAAATTTAAAAGGAGGCAAGGGGAGAATCAATACCATCTTCACAAATTGAAGGATTTAAAGTAAGCAATGAGGAAACTACACTATCACTCTTAGCATATGATATAATGGTATACTTAGAGAATCCTATGGAATCAATAAAAAATGAGTTGAGATAATTGATAATTTTAGAAAAGTTTTAGGATACAAAATAAAACTATATAAAACTTCAACATTTCTATATATTTCCAACAAAGACCAACAGCAAGAGTTAGAAAGAGAAATTCCATTTAAAGTCACTCTAGACCAGTGATGGGCAAACTTTTTTAAAGAGGGGGCAAAAGGAAAGGAAATGCTCATCTGTCAGTCTGTTTCTAAGGCAACTCTTTAAAAGTTTCATTGTACTGTATCCTACTCATTGTATTCATCAGATTAGAAATAATGTTCCTAGGCCAGTTAGAATATTTCAGGGGGCCACATCTGGCCTGTGGGCAGTAGTTCGCCCATCACTGCTCTAGACAATATAAAATCCCTGGGAGCCTCCCTGGAAAAATAAAAACAGGAATTATAGTAATACAATTACAAAAGACTTTTCACAAAAATAAAATCATACCTAACAATTGGAAAAACATTGTTTCCTCATGAGTAGACCCAGGTAATATTATAAAAATGACATTCCTACCTAAATTCATTTGTTTATTCAGTATCATGCCAATCAAACTAGAAATATATATATATATATACATATATGTATATATATATATACACATACACATATATAATAGAATTAGAAAAAATGACAATACATCTAGAAGAAAAAATGGCATATAATATCAAGGAATTTAATGGAAAAAATGTGAAGTAATATGACCTAACAATACCAGATTTTAAACTGCAGTATAAAGCAATAATCATCAAAACAATCTGATACTAGATAAGAAATAGAATGGTGAATCAATGGAATAGATTAGAGGCAAGTGACCTTAACAATCTAGTTTCGATAAACCTAAAGATTATAACTTAGGGGATAAAAACTCAGTATTTGACAAAAATTGTTGGGAAAATTGGAAAACGGTAAGTCAAAAATTAGGTATAGATCAATATCTCACACTCTATTGCAAGTTATAGTCAAATGGTTATATGATTTAGACATAAAGGATAATATTAAAAGTAAATTTGGGGAACATAGAATAATTTGTCTGCCAGATCTATGGAGAAGGGAAGAATTTACAACCAAAGAAGATATAGAGATCATTATATAACATAAAAAGAATATTTTTGACTATATTAAATTAAAAAGATTTTATACAAACAAAACCAATGTAACCAAGATTAGAAGGAAAATGATAAACTGGGGGAACTTTTTATAAGAAATTTGTCCGATAAAGGTCTAATTTTTCAAATACATAAAGAACTATGTCAAATTTATAAGACCACAAGTCATTCCCCAACTGACAAATAGTCAAAAGATATGAATAGGCAATTTTCAGATGAAGAAATCAAAGTTATCAATAACCATATGAAAAAATGTGCTAAATCCTTGATTAAAGAAATGAAATTAAAAGAGCTCAGAAGTATCCCTCACATCTATCAGATTATCCAATGTGACAGTAAAGAAAAATGATAAATGTTCAAGAGCATGTGTCAGAATTGGGACACTAATGCGTTGCTGGTGAAATTGTGATCCAACTGTTCTGGAGGGCAATTTGGAACTATGCCCAAAGAGCTATAAAACAATACATACTCTGATCCAGTAATACCACCATTAGGTCTGTATCCCAAAGACATCATTAAAAAGGGGAAAGAACCTACTTATACAAAAATATTTTAAAATGTTCTTTTTTGTGGTGGCAAAGAATTCAAAATTGAAGGAATGTCCATCAACTGGGGAATGACTGAACAAATTGTGGCATACAGTGGTGATGGAATACTATTGTGGTATAAGAAATGATAAACAATATGATTTCAGAAAGAACTGGAAAGATCTACATAAACTGATGCAGAGTGAAATAAGCAGAACCAGGAGAACATTGTACACCCTAGAAGCAAAATTGTGGAAGGATCTACTATGTTACACTTAACTACCCTCAGCAATACAATGATCCAGGGACTTATGATGTCCATCTCCAGAAAAAAGAACTACTGGAGTTGAAATGGAGATGAAAGCATACAATTTTTCACTTGTTTATTTGAGTGTTTTTTGGAGGGGTTTCATTTTATATGATTTTTCAATTTTAACCATGAATGATATGGAAATATATTTTGCATGATAATACATGTATAACCCAGACTGAATTGCCTGACAGCTGCTGGAGGGGAGAAGAAGAGGAGAAAAGGAGATAATTTGGATTATATAACTGGAAAACATATGTAGAAATTTATAATTACATGCAGTGGGTAACAATAAATAAATAATTTTTAGAAATGTGGAAGTCATTTGTAAATGTTTGTAATGCCAAAATATACCAATAGAAGTTTTTTATTTAAAAAATCAGCTAAAATGATACATGTATAACCCAGTGGAATTGCTTATCAGCTCCAGGAGAGAGGAAGAAAGAGGTAGAGGGGGATCATAAATCATGTAACTATGAGAAAATGTTCTTAATTAATTAATTAATTAAAATTAAAGTAAAATAAAAAGTAAAAAATCAATTAATTTATTCATCCCACAAAATCCATGTCTATATGTGATATGACTTTTGGATTATCCTTATATTGGGTTGGAGTTCAAAGCTCATTCCTAAAGATTTAATATTGTTTCTCATTTCTAGAGGCATTGATACGTCATTGGTATCTTAACCTAATCACTGATTTTGAATGCCAGATTCTTATATTTCTTTTACTTGATCATGTTTAGACTTGATACTTCCTTCAACTGTAATGGAAAATAAAAAAAATTAAACAGTCATAAAGGCCTCATTTCTTGGTTGGCCATTTGGTATCTGTGGGAGTTGAAGAAGAAGAGACAACAGTTGTTTTTTTCCCTTTACAACAATAGTCTCAAGCTCTGTAGAATAGTCTAAATAGAAAGCTATGAACTGAGCAATTTTATCTGGATTGCATAAGTGTCACATCTCCATTATAAATGGAAGCTCACAGCTCTCTAATAAACCATGTTTCTCTATGAATCCAAGGCTATATTATGTCATACAAAACCATGTGAAAAATCAAGATAGTTTAAGGAATTATTACTTTTTAAATCAAATAATTGCATATTAAGAACTGCCAAGGGATTTTTAGAACATTGGCAAAGTAGAAAGAGAGCTAATTTTGAAACTGGCCTTAGATACTGAATAACTTTAAGATTATGAGTCAGACAATTAATCTGTCAAAGTTTATTTTCCTAATCTGTAAATGAGGATTAAAAATAATCTGTACTACTAACATGCCATGATTGCTATGAGGATCAGTTAATGTGGGAGATATAAAAAAGTATATACAAATTATAAATATCATTGTTGTTTCTGTCATTATTACAATAGAATGTGATATTAAGATTTCCTCAGGAGGAAATTTCAATGAAATTCTAATTGCTGCCTCTTTTCAAGTCTTAGTTATTTAACACATCAACTGAGTTTGGTAACTTTTGGAGAATCTAAACTGGAAGTTGTGCTTCAAGATATTCACAGACCATTGAAATTGTAATTTGCATGGAAATAGCACTCTTACAGATGGGGCAGGATGTTTCTATTGAACTCCTGATTTTAACTTGATCTTTCTGCCCCATGTAGACATATACTTAGCATACCAAATGATATCTCCAAAATACTCTGCTTCATTTTGAAAATCTTTTCAGCTAGAGAGTGGAAATAAATTGGATTTGGTTTTGTAAGTGTCACAGAAAAATAGTTGGAGAAAATGTGAATCAGCATGAAATGAGATATTTTGAGGGTTATTGAGCACTATTCATTTTCAGGGTGATCAGGACAAGGTTATTTAGCACAGGTGTTTCTGTAATTGTGATGCATTAGGAAAATTAGCTGTGTTCAATGGTCCTCAAACCAGCTCTTCCACCTGTATTTGGAGTCTAATGTTAACCCCAAGGAATTTTTGCTTGACTCATGTGTAAGTAGATTTAGGGGAAAAACTTACTTAAGATTTATAGTCATATTTTGTTAAATAAGAGGGGACAATGGCTGGAGTAGAGTGTGAAGCTTTGTAGCCCTCCTCATACTCTCCACAAACTATAAAAAAATAACTCCACATAATCAATGCTATAAGTAGCAAAACTAGACAGTAATTGGAGTGAAGCTGAATAGCCTGGGACAACTAGGGAGAAAGGTTTCTAACTTCTCTGACTTCAGTTTCACTGCTATAGGCCCTTGGAGAAGGAACAAAGCAGAGTAGAATCAATAAGGTAATTCAAGGGGGCAATATTAGGAATCCCACCTAACATGTTTGCTGAGCCCAGAAGCTTGTTTCCCTGACACTGGATATCCACTGGATACCACTGGAATCCACAGGTAGAGGACCCTGGGAGTGCTGAGTCTGCTTCAGCCTTGGATCCAGAGACCATTACTGGCCCATAATTGGGTACTGAGAGAAGCAACACTATGGAGTTTGTAAGAACCAGGCCCTGAGTGTCACACTGCTCAAGAGTTCAA
>NW_025370294.1:0-2157 GCF_016433145.1 Gracilinanus agilis | reverse complement strand
GGGGGAGGGGGCACAGGGGGTGAAGAGGGAGAGGCTGGGGAACCTGGCACAGGGGGACGGAGAGGAGGCACCAGCCCAGAGGTCACTCACGTGTCTCCATCCTCGTCAGGTCTGGTGGCCTTGGCTATGTCTGCGCTCAGGGGGCTCTCCAGGGGGCACAGCATCGGGTAGCTGGGCGGCGGCAGGCCCAGGACTGGAAACGGGGCCCCCAGGGCTGGGGCGGGATAGATGAAGGGGCCTGCGGGGGACAGCCTGTGAGGCTCGGAGACTCGGGTGCCCCCTCTCCGTCTTTATTGCCCCGAGGCAGTGGCGGAGGCGGTGGTGGCTGCTACTACTACTAGCTAACTTTTATATATCACTATGTGGCAAGGAAGAGGCTCAGCGACTCCTACTCCCCTCTCTAGTCTTGCTACTACTACTACTACTACTACTACTACTACTACTACTACTACTACTACTACTACTANCTACTACTACTACTACTACTACTACTACTACTACTACTACTACTACTACTACTACTACTACTACTACTACTACTACTACTACTACTACTACCTAACATTTATACAGCTCTCTAGTCTTACTGCTGTTGCTGCTACTACTACTTACTGTAACTCCTACTGCCACTGTTACTGGTACTGCCACTAGCTAACATTTCTCTATCACTATGTGGCCAAGAAGAGGCTGCCAGAGCCTCCTGCTCCCCTCTCCACTCTTGCTGCTGCTGCTGCTGCTACCACTACTACTACCATGGCTACTACTACTACTATGTGGCCAGCGCTGTGCTGAGCCCTCTACAGTTATGATTAATGAAGGAGCCATACCAGAAGGGGGGACAGAAGGTTTCGTATGAAGAAAAAGAGTAAATGGGAGTTCAGACATGCCAAGCCTAGAGTGCCAGACCCCACAGGCTCTTAGACCATCACCTCAAATCTTGGCTCTTCCACTAAGCTATGTGTGTGACCTTGGACAAGCCATTTCACACCTGTTTGTGCCTCAGTTTCCTCACTTGTAATATGAAAGAATGGGGACTCACTCGAAGACCTCTTGGGCTTTAAATCTGACTTCCTGTAGTCTAGGAGGCCCCGGAGGGCTTTTAGAATGTTAGAGCCTGAAGCAGTCTTAGGGACCTTCTAGGTTCATCACTTTACAGAGGAGGAAAAAGGCCAGAAAAGGGGCAAAGGACTTTGCCAAGGTCTCTGAACAAGTCACTGGCAGAGGCAGGACTAGACTGTTCAGGGTCCAGGGTTCTCTCCTGTAAGTAAGGCTTTAGGGCTCTCCGACACCTGCCCGTGGCCTCTGGGCTCTGTGGATGTTGGGTGGGGGGTGCCTGGGCAGGGCTCTTTGTGGTTTTTCTGGGTGACTCAGGGTCACGTCACTGTGGCTAGATTGAGCCAGTTTGTGCAATGTCCCTGCTCTTGGGGTGGAGTGGGGGGCATATCCTTGGGGGGCTGCCACCCTTTAGGGAGAGCAGGCTGAGGAGGATGGGACAATGAGCCAGGAAGCAGGGGTGACTAGGTCAGGAAGGATGAAAGGACTGCCAAGTCCTGGTGCCCATGGCTAGTCCTTTAGGGTGCTGTCTGGGGTGGGCTTAGGCTGGAGAGCAGGTAAGGGGTCAGGGAGAGGCCTCGCAGGTCCTAGGTTTGGAGGGAGGATGCCCAAGGAGGGCCCTGGCCAGGGTGAGGAAGGGCAGGTGGCCGGCTGCAGGTGCCCAGGGTGCCCAAACCCGGGTGGAAGGAGGTGGCTTCGGGGCAGCGCTAGGGAGGGCTCGGGCCTCCTGGGACTCACCAGGATAGTAGATGGCTGTGGCAGGGCTGGGGAGGCCGGGGTACATGCCGAGGCTCTGGGCTGAAGGCTCCGGGGGCTCCTGGGGGAGGTCCCGGGGGGGCTCCCGGTAGCGCCGCTTTCTCAGGGGCAGGGTGGCCTCGGGGTCGGGGGCCCCGGCTTTGGGCCGCGTCCGCAGGTCCACTGGCCCCTCGTCCATGTCCCGGGGGCATCGGGGCATGGCCGGGGTCCCTGGCTGCCTCGGGGGCTCCCTGGGGCCCGCCGGAGGGGTGCTGCTCGGAGCCCGGCTGCTCGCGAGACCCGGGAGCAGCCGCCGGCGGGCACAGGCTGCAGCCCTGCTCGGCTCGGCTCAGATCTCAGCGCAGCGCG
>NW_025370293.1:0-8035 GCF_016433145.1 Gracilinanus agilis | reverse complement strand
TCCTCCTCCTCCCTCCCACCGTCTCTCTCTCTCCCTCTTGTCCTACTTGTCTTTGTCTCTGCAGTTTTTTCTCTGTCTCTGCAGTTTTCCCCACCATTTTCTTTCTTAATCATCTAAGAGATGTTCTAGTTGGCTTGGTCATTCAGTCACTCAACAAACATCTATTAAGGGCTAATTGTATGCAGCAGGCTATAGTGGGAACTTGGGAGACTGGAGAACTCCAGTCTGAATTCTCACTCCAAATCTTAGAACTAACTTATGGGATCACCAGAAAGTGCTTTTGCCCTTGTGGACCTTAATTTCCTTATCTATAAAAGCGGATGGAAATGCCTGTAGTGCTTACCTCACTGGCTGGTTTCAGGGATCAAATGAGATGCTATTTTGGTGGGTCTTAGAATGCTGCAGAAAAGTAATTATGTCTACAGTCCCACACTATGTGCTTTGGGTGGGAAGGATGGGATGGAGGGAGGGAGGGAGGGAAGGAGGAAGACCTAACACTGGGGAAAATGCGGTCCCTCTCTTCAAAGAGTGCACATGTAAGAGGAATCTGGTGGGGAAGAGAGTAAGAGCTGGGGTCAAGAAGGCTGGACTCGGTTTCTGGCCCTCATACACACTCACTAGGTAGCAGCCTTGGACCAGAGATCAAGGATTCTCTGCCTCAGTTTCAACATATGTTCTAAGCGCCCTCTAAGAATGAGCATTCTGTGTCAGTAATAGCTAACATTTCCGTTCTCTAAGGTTTGCAGAAAACTCATACGTAAAAATATATAATATGTAAACTATACATAACGTGCATATCATATCTATTATATAATGTCCTCAGATGATCCACATAACCTCTATTAGTAGTTATGATTAGCCCCATTTCACAGATGAGGAAACTAAGACTGAGAGAAGCTAAAAAGTGACATGTCACCTGAGTTAATGCATGTCTAAATCAGTATTCAAACTCAGGTTTTTTTAATTTAAAGTCTAGAGCAGTCATTCCCAAACTTTGTTGGCCTGCCGCCCCCTTTCCAGAAAAAAATACTACTTAGCCCCCTGGAAATTAATTGTTTTTAAATTTTAATAGCAATTAATAGGAAAGATTACCTGTGGCCATCACTGCTTCCCTGGATCACTGCAGCACCCACCAGGAGGCGGTGGTGCCCACTTTGGGAATCACTGGTCTAGTGGCTCTCCTCACTGGGCCACTGAGCTATCTGGACTCCCTCCCAGCTCTGACATTCCCAGTAAGACCACTCTTAGCTTTTACAATCCATGCTCTAAATCCTCTCCTCCATAGTCTAGGATCCAAGGTCCCTTCTGGTTCTAACATGCTCTAATCTTCAGATTCCAAAGCCCCTTTTTACCAGTGGCCCAAATATACTTCTGTAGTTTCCCAGTGCGTATTCCTTACACAACAGATCATTAGGACTTTCTTGATACTAATGGATAATATTTGGCCAGATCTTTGGGGTCAGGGAACTCCTCCTCGGATATGCAGACAGTTGAGGTACTCAGACAGCCTAACATATTGTGAACTAAAGACCAATCTATTTATCCAAGAGGAATCGGACAGTTTTATTGTCCACACGTACACATACACACACATATTGTAGAATGTTTGGAAAGTCATTTCTCACTTCTGGATTTCAGTTTCTGCTCCACACAGAGAAACTGATTGGATAACATATCCATAAGAACAACAAGAACAGCTTTAGGCTAGGCAGGACAATGATAATGACCTTGTCCCCTGGGTTTAGCTCCTGTGCCTTTCCCTGTATTGTCCATTTGCATCAAAATCCCCAATCCTTGGAGTTTTGAAAAAAAAGGGGGCCCTGGGCCCCAAGAGCCCTTGGACATAGTTTTTGGGAGTTAAATTGGAAAGTGATTCTGACTAGCTGCCATTGAGCATTTTGACATTAAGCAGGGGCCAGAAACCATTTCTCAGCCTAGGATAAAATTTTGACCTTAAGGCATGAGCCAATTGGGACCACTGCATGTTCCAAAGTCCTTGGAGATTGAGGCAAAGAAAAGCCTTCTAGGAAAGAAGGCTCTGAGAACAGACCAATGTTTCCTCAGGATTAAAGGCTGGCTATGACCAGTTGTGTTCAAGTTGGGGCTTCCTAAGAGGCTCTCTAAAGCCTTAGGCTTTAGGCTAAGAAAAGAATGGGAAGAGCCAATGTTTCCTCTTATAGAGAGGAAGGAACAACAGCTGGATCTAGGATAGTAGGGGTCAGGAGGAGAAAGAAGCTCTATATAACCTTGAATCCAGGGACCCAAACCTGGACCAGACTGCCATAGTGACTCCAGCACCAATGGAGTACCATCAAGCAGGGGCCAACAGCTGAAAGAGACTGGGTGCCAGATTCCCAAATCCATCAGAGAATGGATACCAACAATAAATGAATGAATGAATGATATATAAAAGAAGTAGTAAATGATAANATAAAAGAAGTAGTAAATGATAAATAAATAAATGAATGAATGAATGATATATAAAAGTAGTAAATGATAAATAAATGAATGAATGGTAATTTAATAAATGAATGAATGAATGAATGAATGAAAGTAAAAATGACAATCCAGTAGGGCGTAGACTAGGCAGTTACAGAGTAATATCACCAGAAGACTTCTTTGACCCCACAGAATCAGAAGCCTGATTTACCCTTCTACTCAGGAACAACTACATGTTCTTTCCACATAAACACTCCTCTAGGTATATTCCATGGCTAAATATGTTTTTTACATGTGAATCCCTCTATGTTCTCAGTCAATTCATCAGCATTTATCAAGTGTCTACTACACTAGGGGTAGCTAGGTGGCACGGTGAATAGAGCGCCAGGCCTGGAATCAGGAAGACTCCTCTTCCTGAGTTCAAATCTCAGACACTTCCTTGTTGGGTGACCCTGGGCAAGTCACTTAACCCTGTTTGCCTCAGTTTCCTAATATGTAAAATGAGCTAGAAAAGGAAATGGCAATCCCCTCCAGTATCTTTGCCAAGAAAACCCCAAATGGGATCACAAAGAATTAGACATGACTTATAAAATGACTGAACAACTATTATGCTACACATACCACGAGAGGTAGGAATACAAAGACAAAAACCAAAAATCATTCCTGCCCTCAAGTAGCCTCTATTCTATTCTATACAAGTTGATATTCTATTCTATTCTATACAAACTAAGTATGTACAAATATGTTCTACGTGGCCACCTTCTCCGTGTTTATTTGGTCTGTATATTTGTGTAATGCCAAAAATTTGTCCAAACAACTGATACAGAGCTCTGAGCCAATAACTCTTTATTAGAGGGACCTGGCCTCCTCCAACAAATAAGACCCCAGAACTTTGAAACAGTCTGAGACCACTACCTTCTCCAGAGGACAGCTTTTATATCTTCAATGCCCAGAGCTGTTCTTATATGCCTGGTCAAGCGAGGCATCACTGCATTATCTCATCGGTGGACTCCAAACTCTTGGTACAGTCCTTGGTCACACTGACACCAAACAATGAGGTGGGCATATAGCAACCAGCCCATCTACAATAACGAACCCATCTGCATGGCAACCAGCTCATCTACACCCCATCTTCATGGCAACCAGCCCATCTACACTCCAACTTCATGACAACCAGCCCATCTATACCCCATCTTCATCACCACTAGCTAATCTATACCCCATCTTCATTGCAACCAGTCAATCCACACTCCATCTTCATGACAACCAGCCAATTTACACCCCATCTTCATCACAACCAACCCATCTACACCCCATCCTTATGACACCCACTCTTAGTAATGGGTCACGGGAACCCTAGCAACAGACACTAAGCTGATCTGGTTGGTCGAGTCTCTTCTAGGCCTTCCTGGGAAGGGTCATGAGAAGGAAGTGACACAAGGTGGAGGGTCTCAATATATCTTGGATTGTACCAGTGGTGCTTGTGACATCTGGGTAGAAAACCCCTTCAAGCTATGCTGACAAGTTAAAGTTTAACATGAGACAAAAGACTTATTATAGGAAAGAACCTACTCGACTATAAACTATACCTGGTCACTTCTAATTATTGCCTATTAATAAGAAGTAACTAATCACCATCCCTAGGGAACCCCATTCAACTAGAGAATACTGATAAGAGCTAATCATAGGGATAAAATTGCTGATTTCAGATGGGCTTGGGGTCTATTAAAATAGAGGAGGAGCCAAGTTACTTCTCACATTTGCAAGTCTATCTCTTCTGATTTCTCTCTAATTTCCTTTGCTGGGTCATTGTCTAGATCAAGGTTGGCTCACAGCAGTAATTCCTTCCCAGGCTCTTCCCTACCTGTCCCCTCCCAACCCTCCCTCCACTGTAGTTCCTGGTCCTCAGATCTCCTTCCATCTCTCCTGTAGATATCCATTAGAATGCGAGCCTTGAGAGCATGGATTCTGTTTTGCTTTTCTCTATATCTTCATCGAATACCACTGTATACGTATAGTAAGTTATCAACAAATTCTCAAGGTTGTTTATTGCTGCTTTTCTTTTTGCATTATTTTATAAAATGTCCTTATTAATAACATTTATATAATATGATATGTGACAGTGTAAATGCAATATGCTATAAGAACTAAGCTTTAAGGATTTTAAAAGTGCTTTATAAATACAATCTCACTTGATCCTCAAAATAACTCTGGGAGGTAGGTGATATTACTCTCCCCATTTTACAGGAACCTGAGGCAAATGGAAATTAAATGATTTGCCTAGGGCCACACAGCTAGCAGTTTCTGAGGCTAGATTTGAACTCAGATCTTCCTGACTCCAGGTCCAGTGCTCTCTTCATGGTACCACCTGGCTGCCTCTTTGCTTCAAATTAATTATAGACCGTGGCTTATAAGAGAAAATGAGCACATAGCTCAGGGAAT
The DNA here is from genome assembly GCF_016433145.1 of Gracilinanus agilis. Classification (NCBI taxonomy): domain Eukaryota; kingdom Metazoa; phylum Chordata; class Mammalia; order Didelphimorphia; family Didelphidae; genus Gracilinanus; species Gracilinanus agilis. The sequence continues at coordinate 3,154 of NW_025370293.1, read as the reverse complement.
TGGGAGTTATGGTTGTATTTGTAGGCTTGAGGAACATCTGGAATGTGAAACAGCCTTATTTGACATGAGGCTGCTCTTGGTTCCTCCAACAACTTTCCTTCACCTCCTTTCCTTGTATCTGCTCTAGATTATTTGTGTCCATATTTGTATACCCCACCTCTCTTGTTAGCACATCAGCTCCTTGAGGGCAGGGACTGTTTCAGTTTGTCTTAGTAGCCTCAGCCCTGAGCACAATCCCTAGTATATGCATAAATATATGTTGACTCACTGACTGATTTGGGACTCATTGTGTGGAGTGGATGGCAGCCAAGGGGCTACCATTTGCAAAATGGGAATAAAAATTGGTCTCCTGCCCCACTCACAGGTCCAGTATAATTATCCAAGGAGAGAAAGCGTGGGAACAGAATCTGAAAAAGGCAAACCTGCTGGCCTGAAGTTGTCCATCATCCTTGAAAGCATCATCTGTGATGATCCTATCTCTATTCCTCTTATCCCTGTGATCAGGGCAGCCTGCAGTGGCAATGGGAGGAGGAGAGTTTCCAGGGGATCAAGTTCCTTCCTCAAACAGTCTCTATCTCACATGTAATTAAAAGCAATAATCAGTTGATCATATTTTAATTAGTTCACCAGCCTTGCCTTGTCTCGCTTTCCTTTTGATATTTCTGCTCATCTTGCATATCAGTCTTGGGTCACTTGCTAAAAATCACCCACCCATTCGAGCCACCAAAAATTAATATCCACCTCTTTCCAGCTGCCTTTTCTCTTTCATAAGCTTCACCTTAGATCAAGAGCTTTTGAAGTTAGCAAGGAAAATAAGTGTTCATTTCTGGGGTTGCCCATTAGCCGACCAGGCCTGCTTTCTTTCTGCTTTCTCCTATTGGCCTTTTGTTATCATGAAAGTCCAATGTGTTTCATCTTAATTATGCATCTGTTTAATCCATAATTTCTGATTTATTGCCATTCACTTCTAATTACAGTTGGGCCACCCTCATGTCAGAAAACCAAATGAGCTCAGAGAAATGAAGATAAAGTCGGTTGGGATGCATCACTGAAAAGGGGATGTCAACTCTGCCTTCGTGAAGAGCCCGGCTGTGAGGTGGGCAAAATCCCTTCACAAATCCAGAAGTCTGAATGATCCACATCTGATTCTTTGCTAGTTCTGAAGAAATTTCATTTTACCAAAAGAAAGACTCAAATCTGGACACAATGGCCATTTCAGCCCCACAATTTGAGTTGGCAGGAAACACAGAACCTATACCAAGACAGAATCCTCTCCCTTACATATAGGGTCCCTGATTGGAAGCCAGGCACTTAGGAGTGTTGAGTGAACCCCTTCGTATTACAGGTGAACAAAGGAGACCCCAAGAAGTCATTTACCCAAGGTCACACAGATCCTAAGGGGCAGAAATGGGATCTGAACTCAGGTCCTCTGATTCTGAATCCAGTGTTCTTCCTCTTGTACCACAATACTTCCTTCTTACAAGGTATCTCAGTGGTAAAGTGGATAGAGCATTAAACCTACTAGAGTCAGGAAGACCTGAGTTCAAATCTCCACTCAGATATTTACTAATTTCATGACCTGGGGGCAAGTCTTTTAACTTGTCTGTCTCAGTTTTCTCATCTGTAAAATGGGGACAATAAAAGCACATGCATCCCAGGGCTGTTGTGAGGGGAAAATGAGATAATAATTGTAATGCTCTTTCAAGTACTTTTGCTATCACCAGTGGTCATACAGCCTTTGGAATTCCTTGAATTAAGGAATTCAAGACAGAGGAAATCCATATCAACACCTCAATATCACCTCTACTAATTCTAACAATTTATACCTTTCCTTTGAGCATCCCCAAAACTTCAAGGTAGATACTGCAGGGATTCATATCTTCATCATATAAATGGGGATACTGAGGCACAGAGGGAATGAATAACTTATTCCAGTGCTTAACACAGTGCTTGGTACATAGTTGGCCCCCAATAAATGTTTATTGAATGAATGATTGACTTGTCTATGATCACACAGGATTTGAACTCAGACCTTCCTGTCTTCCCAATCCAGCCCTCTTCACTCTCTGCTTACTTATTCTTTTTGTTTAACTAGAACTGAAAGGAAATTCTGCCATCAACCTTTCATCACATTCTCTGTATTTTATACCCATTGCTCCCTAGTCCCACCCACTAAGACCAAGCAGAGCAAGGTGGATCCCTCTTCTGGGAACAACTTTTTAGATACTGGAAAGTCTTATCATAGTCTTTTAATTTCGGTTGCAATTAGAATCAGAGAGTGGGGTTGCGGGGGGTTCCCCAGGAAGTAAATTTCTGTCTCCGCAGGTTGCAGATGAGAAAACTGAGGACTAAATGAGCAAAGTAATTTGTTCAAGGCTACATGGGTTAGCTCACTTTAGTAAAAATATATAAAATATATAAAACACAGCCATATTTATATATACATATAGATATATACACATGTATTCCCAAATCATGATTTATTCATAATATAATAAAGTCCCCTATTCAATATAAGTGGTATGTCTAACACAGGAGTAAGAATCAGGAAGCTCTGGCCCCATTGCTCTCTGGGTGACCACCAAGCCACCTTCTCCCAAACTCCTGGTTTCCTCATCAGCAAAACATGATTGTTGGATTAACATGATTTCTAGAATCGGTCAATTCTAAGAGGCGATGTTCCTCTGATCTTGGGACAGAAAATCGTCTTATTGGTCACAATCTTTTAAGCCCAGGGCTCTGGAGTTTGCTGAAGAGGCAGCTGGAGCCCAACATAGCAGAGAACCCACTAGCCCCCCTAGAAACCTACCCAACCTGCCTGAGACCGGGCTAAATAATAACTAGCACTTGAGCTTCCCCTGAGGGGTTTCCATTTTGAGCCAGATGGGGCCTTTGAAAAGCAGCTTCCCATCCGTGTTATGTCTGGCCAAAGCAAATGGGAGCAGGGGACTGGAGATCATAAGTGAAGGCAGCCAGCTACTCGTTGGGTGGTCACAGAAGGTGTATATTCTGTGATTCTGTGGTTTGGAAGGCAACGAAGCTATTGGGGCCACTGGGATGTGGAGTAATGGTAAGGTTTAAGGTACAATGGGTGTTTAAGAAATGTGGGGGAAGAGAGAGAAGAAAGAAAAAGTGGAAGAGGAGGAGAAAAAAA
>NW_025370292.1:0-1763 GCF_016433145.1 Gracilinanus agilis | reverse complement strand
GGTCAGGAGAGGTTTAGAGCTGCTTCTTACTCTGCCGCCATCTTAACCCGGAAGTCCTGATGTAAACTTTTATAGTTCACATCTCAGCATCAAAGCACATATATACCAGGAGCAAAAATTAGAAATGTTGCCATGTATATTAGGTTCTAGTGTGTCTAAGGTCAGGGATTCTTTTCTTTCTTTCCTTCCTTCCTTCCTTCCTTCCTTCTTTCCTTCCTTCCTTCCTTCTTTCCTTCCTTCCTTCCTTCCTTCCTTCTTTCCTTTCTTCCTCTCTTCCTCTCTTCCCTTTCTTTTCTTTTCCTTTCCATTTTCCTTTCCTTCTTTCTTTTCTNTTCCTTCCTTCCTTCCTTCTTTCCTTCCTTCCTTCCTTCCTTCCTTCCTTCCTTTCTTCCTTCCTTCCTTCCTTCCTTGCTTCCTTCCTTCCTTCCTTCTTTCCTTTCTTCCTCTCTTCCTCTCTTCCCTTTCTTTTCTTTTCCTTTCCATTTTCCTTTCCTTCTTTCTTTTCTTTTTTCCCTCTATTTCTCTTTCCTTTTTTTCTTTTTCTTTTTTTTCTTCCTCCCTCCCTTGCTCTTTCCTTCCTTCCTTCTCTCATGCCCTTTGTGCTATGCTTACCAGTGCCAAATAAAGTCACCAGCTCCACTATGCTCTCTGAGTAGAAGATTTAATGCTATCTACTTGCTTTACCTCTAATACTCATGTACTTTCATCCATATTTCTGTCCCCTGAAGGTGAATGGGTGGGTCTTTCTGAATCTCTATTTTAAAATGTCTAGCAGCTTGGTCACACAAAAGGAAGGTTAATGATTGTGTATCTAAGGTTCCAGGTTTACTCAGGATTTAATGTGAGAGCAGTCCACTCTAGACCATAAGATTCTTTTGCTGCTTTCTGCAAAATGAGAACAAGGAAGAAATTGTCCAGTCCTGGATATGTTTAGCATTCACCCAATGTGATCAAGTTAAAAGATCTGAAGAACTGGGTAAGTTGCTAAAGGGAATTTTTGGTTTTTGACAGATTTTTATCATGTTCTGAAAACAACAATTATTTCTAGCTTTGTTTAGAAATAGGTTTTCTTTGGACCTTGAAGGTCGTCTAATTCAACCTAATGTTAGGCATGAATTCCTTCTCTATCATATTTTTGCAGAGTGGCCAGTTATCCTCCTTTCTCACACATCTTTAGGGATAGCAAATCTATCTTTTCAGGAAGAATAGTTCAATTTTTCAATGTCTCTAATCACTAACAAATCTCTAATCATTAGGACAGAGACAGCATGACCTAATGGACACAAGACTGACTTTGGAGTCAAGGAGATCTGGGTTCATCTCTTGTCTCTGGCCCATCTTGATTGTGAGGCCCTGAGCAAGTTATTTAAACTTTCAGAATCCTGGGCAAAACCTGTAAGACTATAAGTTACAGAGCATTTTCTGACATGCGTTGGACAAAGAGAGTTTCATTACCAGGAGGACCTAGCACTGAGGAAATCATCGGTCTAGACCTTTTCCACTTCCAAATCAGAAAGTTCTTCCTTTTTCTGAGTTGAGATCTATATCTCTTGTCTAAATCTGTACTGCTTATTCATTACTCCTATTTCTGATCTCCAGTGCTAAGAAGAACAAATTCTTTTGTTACTAGACAACTATTAAAATAATTGAAGACAATGATTATATCCCCTTCTTCCCATCTTTACCAATTCCATAGCACAAAATCTAGGGGTGTTTTGTTGTTTCTGGAATATATATATATATATATATATATATATATATAT
>NW_025370291.1:0-5936 GCF_016433145.1 Gracilinanus agilis | reverse complement strand
GCACCTAATCCCATTTTACATAGGAGGAAATTGAGGTTCATAGCAGGTATGTGACTTGCTCAGGATCACACAGCAAGTAAGTGTCTGAAGTCAAATTTGAAGTCAGGGGGGATGAGTCTTCTTGACTTCAGGTCTGGAACTCTATCCATCATGCAGCCTAGCTGCACCTAATCCCATTTTACATAGGAGGAAATTGAGGTTNTCCATCATGTAGCCTAGCTGCACCTAATCCCATTTTACATAGGAGGAAATTGAGGTTCATAGCAGGTATGTTGACTTGCTCAGGATATCATACAGCTAGAAAAATATCTGAGGGGAAAAAAAACTCGAAGCAGATTATCTTCCTGCCTCCCAGTCCACCAGATCTGAACCCAAGTTCAAGGCTTTATCACCTACACTATCCCAAAACCCTCATTTTACAGATGAGGCTATTGAAATTTCTAAGAAGGCAAGTGACTTGTCAAAGATCCCTTTTTATTTTTTAATTAATTGATTTTTTTAGAATATTATAATATTCAGAATATTTTTCCATGGTTCCATGATTCATGTTCTCTCCCTCCCCTCTTCCCTCCCCTCTCCCAGAGCTGACAAGCACTTCCACTGGTTTATACATGTAAGATCCCTTTTTAGATACTAAGCATCAGGGTTGGGGTTTGAACCCAAGATCCCTGACTCCAAATTCATTTCTCTTTCTCCCTGTCATAGTGCTCCCTCCATCCTGACAGACCTCTCAAGATCAGTCAGTGAATCTATAAGCATTTTTAAATGCCTACTATGTGCTAGGTACTAGGGCAACAAGAAGAAACAAAAAGACAATCCTTGGATCAGAACCAAGATGGCAGAGTAGAAGCAGAGATGCTCAAAACTATAATGAGAATCCCCTCCAACCAGTCTTAAAATAATGCCACAAAACAAATGCAGGAGTTAAAGAACCAACAAGGAGACAGAAAGAAGCAACTTTTAAGAAGAAAAAAGGCAATCCTTGCCCTCAAGGGGCTTCCGATCTCATGGGGGAGACAACATGAAAATAAATATCTACAAGCTACATATAGGATCAGGAGGAGGTATAGGATTAAGAGGAGATCATTAACAGAAGGAAAGGGCTGGAATTAAAAGAGAAAGGTATCCCGTAGAAGGTGGGATTTTAGTTAGAACTTAAAGGAAGTCAGAGAAAAAAATAAAGAGAGCAGATTCCAGGTAAGGAGGACAGCCAGAAAGAAGCTGAGAGATGGTGGATCTTGTTCATGGAGAGGCCAGAAGGCCAGTGTCACTGGGTTAAAAAGACATAAGGAGACTGGAGAGGTAGGGAGCTAGGTTATAAAGGGCCTTAAATGCCAAACAAGAGCATTTTGTCTTTGATCGTGGAGGCAAAGAGAAACCACCCGAGTTTATTGTGACACGATCAGACCTGGGATCTAGGAAAATCACTTTCATGGCTGAATAGAGGATGGACACCCTCCAGCAGACTATTGCAATAATCCAGGGGTGAGGCTCTAAGGGTCCACACCAGGGTGAGGCTCTAAGGGTCCACACCAGGGTGAGGACACAATGAGACATATCCAGGAGACGTGGGTGGCAAAGGTGAAATCGGCGGGCCTTGGCGACAGCTCACAGATCACCCAGATTGTTTTTATTTTGGGATTCCTATAGAACCTGAAAAGTTTCAGAGAGTTCTTTGGAGGATGTCACCCCTATGACTTTGCTTAAAGAAAAGGTCTGAGCAGAGGTGACAAAGAGCCAGAATAAGGAAGTTAAAGTGATGTTGGCATTTGTATTCTGGAGAATTTCAATAGCCTCCCTTCTAAGCTGGAACATTAGGTGACTTTACCTTTCCTGCCCTTTGCCCTGGTATGTGGCTTCAAGACAATTAAAGCTGCTGTGGAAATTCCGCATCGAGGAGGGCCTTAGATGATGGAAGCGGCTAAAACAGCTTACGTGTTTAAAAAAGAAGAGGGGAAAATAAGTTAGCCCAAGTTTTTCTCCTTAGAAGGAAACCAAAGTATGGCAAGTTTGTCTGCCCAGTCGTACCCCCTTCATTCAAGAGAAAAGAACTCTGGGATGATTATGATATATAAAATGGCCTGAATGCTCCTGGTTACTATTGTACATTACATTATGCCTTGATCTGGTACCTTTTAATTAAATTCCAATTGATCAAACAGTTTCAGCAATGAGTTCACGATGCAACTCGCATGATTTTGGAAATGCCGGATTCTGGCTAAATGAATACTGTACCCTGGCCTGTCATTAAGAACCCCCAAGTGAAAAATGGCACATTTGGGAGCTCTGCAAAGGACCAGGCTCTCTGCAGGTGAGGCGAGCAGCACTTGGGCAGACACTCTTCTCTTGTAGATTTTGGTTATGACCCTCTTTGAGATTTTTCTGGCAGATAATGGAACGGTTTGCCATTTCCTTCTCCAATTCTTTTTACAGAGGAAGAAATAGGGGCAGAGATTAAATGACTTGTCCAGGGTCACAAAGCTAGTGAGTATTTAAATCTGGATTTGAATTCAGGTCTTCTTGGTTCAAAGTCCAAAGGCATTCTATCCACTGCAGGAAAAAGCTCTAACACCTTTCTATGGTTAATCCAAACATTCATTCAACAAACCCTGTTTAAGCATCCTCTCTTTACTAGGTACTATGTGTGCTAGAAGTACAAAGGGAGGGACTAATAGATGAATGAAGCCACAGGGCACTGATCTACCCTTTCGAAAGGGGCTGCTGATGAGATTTCAGTTCTCCAAGAAAGAAGATTGAATCTTGTCTCTGTTGCTCACCATCTGTATGGCCAGCAGCAAATCAGGTTAACCTCTCAGGGCTTCATTTATAATAATAACTGATAATAATTGCTAACATTTATATCCCTTACTATGTGCCAGGCACTATGCTAAGCACTTCACAAATAGGATCTTCTTTACAACGATCCTGAGAGGAAGATGCTGTTATTCTTCCCCTTTTACAGATTAGAAAACCAAAGCAAACAGATTGAGCAACTTGCCCATGGTTAGAGCCAGGAAGTATCTGAGGCTTGAATTTGAACTCAAGTCTTCCTGACTCCAGGTCTGGAGTTCTGTCCCGGTGTGGATGATCCGTCTGGTATCTTCCAGCTTGAAATCCAAACCCTCATGATGACAAGCCAGGCATGGATGAGGAAAGAGCTTATATAAATGCCCAGATGATCAATATATATGGAGTTTGAACCGTTAGCTGTTCCGATAATGGGAAATGAGGGGCACTAGACTGAGAGCAATTTGTGTTTGATTCTAGAAACAACAGGAAAAGGTGTTGGCGAACAGAACCATTTAACCCATTTCATTGAAAATAGCTGAATGGCAAATGCATTTTTTTAAAATTAAAGGAAAAATTAATTTGATTTTGAGAATGTCATGACACTCCCACCACCAAGTTAATGATCAATATCTAGAATTGTCCCCATTCGGCAATCAGATCTCAGGACTCTCATTCAGCAGAGTTCCACATTCATGGGCCAGGAGCAAGTTGTTAATAATATAGCTCCTCAATACACTTGGGTACAAGGATTGGACGTGTGATTTAATTGGTTCAAGGCACTCACAGATGGAAAACTCTTGGCCAATCTCAGTTGGCACCTTCTTTGAAGTTTGCCAAGTAGCCCAGAGCATAGAGAAGTTAAGAGACTTACAAACAGTCGTGGTATGTATCAGAGAATTTGAACCTGTGTCTTCTTGGTTCAGAAACCAGCTCTCTACCCACTTACACCAGTGGGGTCTGACTCAGTACATAATGATCCCTGCTGGTTGCAAATTGACTTAGAAAATCACAGCTATTTGATGCACCATGATGCATAGAGTGCCAGGCCTAGAGTCAAGAAGACTCAACTTCCTGAGTTCAAATCTGGCCCCAGATACTTTACTAGTTGTGTGACCTTGGGCAAGTCACATAATCCTGTTTGCCTCAGTTTCCTCTTCCATCAAATAAGCTGAAGAAGGAAATAGGAATCACTCCAGGATCTTTGCCAAGAAAATTCCAAATGGGGTCCAGAAGAGTTAAACAAGACCAACTGTGTAACAACAATTACACATTCTATTATGTTTATATTTATTTTGTTAACTATTCCCCATTTATATTCTAATCTAATCCAGGATTACCAATACCGCTCTGGCACTTCTCTACACTGTACCATACTACCTTGTATTCATTTGCAAAGAAGCAAATTTAAGTATGGTATCAGGAGAATTTCCAACATACACACCAACTGTCTACCAGTGGAATGGGCTGCCTCCAGAGGTGCCAAGTTCTCCCTCATTTGAGGTCTTTAAGCAAAGGCTACTTGTCAGGCATATAGCAGAGGGGATTCCTTCTCAGGTCTGATGGAGGACTGATGGCCTCTGAGGCCCTTTCTACCTATAAAATTCTGATTCAACAATTTACCAACTCAACCTACTCAATATGGAGAGAGACAGTGGTGAAAGAGAGGCAAGACCCAAATGAGAGTTGGCCAACCCTACAATCAGCTGAAGTAGTTCCTCCCCACATCCAGTTAAGTCACAATGAAACCGTTCATCCTCTTCTCGTTAGGTTGTAGGAGATTTTCTGTAGAAACAGAGCTAAAGACCCTTAAAAATCTTCTCTCCCAACTCTCATTTTACAGTTGAGATTCTAGGATGCATGAGCAAACCCACGGTAACACTTGTCAGCAGAGCGGAGACAAGATCCCAGATTTCCTGATTCTGTGTTCCATCTTCTTTCTGATTTCCTAAGTCATGGTTCAGTGATTCCCCCTGGATGAGGCACTCACGTGGCAATCCGAGAGACCCAACTTTGCATTCCCTTTGATGCTTAATAGCCAAGTCTAAATTATTTTATATCACTATCCCTCAGTTTCCTCAGCTATAAAATAGGGATCAAATATCCATTGAACTTACCCAGCGAGACCAAAGGGGTGCCGATGAGGTCATAATACAGGGTGTCCTAAACGTCTTACCGCTATGTTTAGCTTAAATTGCTTTAATGGTTTAAATGTCTTGAAGTTGTAATAGCGAGCTAAAAACTGCAGTGAGACTTTGGGGACTCCCCCTGTCTGTAAAGTGCCCTGCAAACTTCCAAGTAGTAGGTAAATGTCAATTGTTATCATCAAAGCCGAAATGTTAAAATTATACCATTTCTTTGGTCATTTGCCAGCTATATGGGAAGGTCCACACTCAGCAGAGCGACCTTTCCACAAATGAGGTCTCTTTCTAGCCCCTTAAATTGCTTCTCTCACCAGCCCTTGAATAACATATTATCTTGGGTCCACCAAAGCCTTCAGCTCCACAACTAGGCTAATCATTAGCTTTAAGAGTTGTCAGGAAGCATAGACATAAACCACTGGGTCCAACTCCCTCCATTTTGGAAAATGTGAATCGAAGTCAGCCAGCCAATGAATGGCAGAACCAAGACTAGAACTCGGGTCTTTTAACTCTTCATTGAAATTACTCATTTCAACACACGCTCAACTCTAATAGTTTCCAATCACTATAAGAACAAATAGAAACCACTCTGGTTTTCAGAGCCTTCAAAGCCCAGCCACTTCCTTCCTTTCCAGTCTTCCTACTCCTCTGTCCCCTCTAGAGACTCCTTAATCCAATGCCACTGACCTCTTTGCTGCCCCTCCAATAAGACAAGATTGTTTTCATTGTCCGCCATGCCTAAAATTCTTTTCCTTTTCTCCAACTTCTGGCTTTTCTGGCTTCCTTCAAGGCTCAGTTAAAGTCTCACTATCTGTAAAAAGTCTTCCCCCCTCCTCCTTAATCTTAATGCCTTCTCTCTGAGACTAGCCCTAGTTTATTATTTATATATAGTACTATATATAAATCTATAATAACATAATATATAACTTTATCTATTATCTATTATAAATATATTATGTGTGGTTTATATCTACATTTAAATATATCATATATTTATGACATATAAAT
>NW_025370290.1:0-1157 GCF_016433145.1 Gracilinanus agilis | reverse complement strand
GCCTTAGAAAGAAGCAGAAGCCCACCATGTTATCTTCAGCTGTTCTCTTCTTGGGGGAGAGTACCGAGGGGAGGGGGCTGCTGCATTGCCCACCTCCAGAAGGGTGAGCTTCCAGTTGAATTTCACTGGGAGTTCAGACCTGGGCTGCTGACACTGACTCATAGCTCTCCCAGGAGACACTTGGTTAAGGGTTATGAGTCATATCCCCCATCCCCTAAAGGGGATTAGCTGGTCCTCTCTTCAAAGTGCAGCAGTTTGCACTGTGGGCGCTGCCTCTCCTTCCTGCCCCCTCTCCTCAAGGACTCCTGGCCTGGCCCCAGGACCACCCCACTCAGGCCTCGTTGGCACTGGCTGTCACTTTCACACAGCCTTCTCCCCTGCATTTGGGCCAAGCCAGGCTAAACTAGCCTGGGCTCCCGAACAAAACAGGGAATTCTTCGGGTTTCTCAAATAGCAAGCCCACTCTTTAAATAACCCCAAATCCATGGAAGAGAAGGGAAGACCAGATGAGATGGAGCAGCTTCGCCGAGCCGCCAGGGCCCTGCTGCCACTCAGTGACCCTGACACCAGGCTCCGGGGTCCAAGTTTTAAATAGCCTGGACAGTGCTGCTGGCTTGGATGGAGTTACTGGAGCTTCAGAGGTGGGGCTCGGGTGTGTCCTGGGTGTCAGGAGGAGGAAAAGGAAATCCTAGTACTCTGAGCAGATGCTTTGGGGACGGAGCTCTACACTTTTTTTTTAACCCTTGGATAAAGGATTCTTTTTTTTCCCCTTTAGGGTCAGTCTTTGAGGGGGCTGAGTTATTGACTCCTCCTCCCTGCCATTCCCAGGGCCTTTTTCCTCTGGCTTTATAGCTTCACCTATGACAGCTGGGGCCGGGCTTCTGAGAATCCAGCAAGGAAATGAAGCCAAGTGGCCTGTAGGGACGAGGAATGAGTGGATGGGCGAAATGTCAGAGGCAATTAGGCTAAATGATGTGGAGAGCCTCAGACTCCCAGCACAGGCCCAGCCATTGGGGCGGGGAGGGGGTGGAAGTAGGACAGAGGAAGGGGAGAGAGAGAGAGAGAGAGACAGACAGACAGACAGACAGACAGACAGACAGACAGACAGACAGAGACAGAGACAGAGAGAGACAGAGACAGAGACAGAGAGAGAGAGA
>NW_025370289.1:0-2645 GCF_016433145.1 Gracilinanus agilis | reverse complement strand
GAGGGGCAGGGAGCTGGCATGGGGAGGGGCAGGGGGATAGCATAGAGGAGGGGCAGGGAGCTGGCATGGGGAGGGGCAGGGGGATAGCATAGAGGAGGGGCAGGGAGCTGGCATGAGGAAGGGGAGGGAGCTGGTATGGAGCAAGGGGCAGGGAGCTGCTTTTTAAGAAGAGAACAGCTCACCCTGAGGTGGGATTTACAAAATCATTTCCTCACCCAACCCTCAAGTTTCATGCCAATATCACTGTGGTTTCCTTTTTACAGAGGAGATAACTGGGCTCCCAGGGGGGACACTCACAGCCTCCCAGACTGATGGAGCCAGGAAGGGTTCCAGACACCTCAGGGTTCAGCCCTTTCTCTCATAGGTGAGGTGACCAAGGCCAAGAGAAGCTCCCCCAGAGAGAGAGAGGGCAGAGGACAGCAAGCCAGGAGCACTGGAGTTCAAGTCCTGCCTCCTACCCATCCTGGCCGCCTTCTAGGAGGTGCCAATAGGAGTTGAGAGAGGGGATTTCCTCCTCTGGCAGTCCCCAGGCCCTATTCCTATCATTTAAAGAGTAAGTGTTGAACCCAGAACCCTTGCCTTTTCCCTGCACCATGATTGTCATGATAGCTAGTCAGGATTAGAGTGGGCATTGGAACCCCTGTGGCCACACAGCCACATTGTTTGATTAGGGGTGTGCCTCACTTGGAGTCAGGAAAACTGGCTTCAGATCCCACCTCCCACATGTATGTCTGAGACTAGCCAAAGCCCTGCCCTTCTAGGGTCTCAGTTTCCTCATCTGTAAAATGGGCTCTGTGGATTCCAAAGCAGCTAAGATTCTCATCAGCTCTGACCGGGAGAGTGCATCCCCCTGGTGCCAGGCTGAGGGCTTCAACACAGCTTCTTTTACCCTTGCAGGGAGGGTCCTGGTGCCACCCAGCCTAGGCCCACACAACCATCTGGAAGGTCCTGGGGAGAGGAGAGGGTTTCCTCCCATGCCCCCAGCCTGGCCCCTGCATCACTGACACCTCTGCTGGCCGACACATCTGGCCCCTGGGGGAGGAGCTGCGAGCTGTAACGGGCCACATTTGGCTCCCGCAGGACCATGTGAAATGGCTTTCCTTTTGTAGTCTGGCTGGGGGGGGCAGGTCATTAGGAGGAGATGGAGCCCTCCCAGAATAGTTCAAGAGGCATTTCACAGCTCAGCCCTCAGGCAGCCCCTCCTGGTCATCTGAGGCAGGGAAAGGAGGGCTGAGGGCCTGGGTGCGCCCCAGAGATCTTGGCCAGGGCTCAGTCTGCTGGCATTTCCAAGCACTCCTGGAGTAACTGGACCGTTAGTTGTGGAGTAAAGAAGGGCCCTAGAATGTGGAACACAATGGCAGATCTTAGAGGGAGGGACTCTTAGAACATAGAACACAGCATCTCAGAGCTTGGAGGGGAGGGAGCCCAGAACGCAGGNACGCAGGGCACACAGAGCCAGAACATGGAGGGGAGGGAGCCCAGAACGCAGGGCACAGAGTGCCGGAGGTTGGTCCAGTCCTCATTTTACAGATGGTGAAACTGAGGCACACGTTGCCTTCTTTTCAAAGCTAATCTTTGCTCAATAAAATCTCTGGGGACACAGGAGGGGCCGAAGGTCCTTTGTTCTTTCGGGGGTGGGGGGTGGGGGGGGATTCTGCTCCAGGAGAGAAACCAGGACAGAAATGGCTCCTGGAATCACCTTTAGATTTCTTCTCTGCCTCTCACGGTGAGGTTTTATTTGTTATTAAAAATGAGCCCCCACATCCGCACCAACTGAGCAGGTTTCCCCCAAGGTCAGTTTAAAAGGTTGTCATATCGTCATTGAATAAACGTTTAAGAGCCTGTTGAGTGCCTAGCTCTGTGCTGGGGGCTGGGGCTGGGGTGGGGAGAGGAAGGGGAAGTATCCAAACTAGGCACAAACCCTACCCCCATAGGGTTCAAGTCTAGGAAGGGAATAAGACACCGACAAAGAGAGACCAGCTGCTGTGCACAATATCCCCCAATAAATACACGAGAGACAGAGAGATACACGGATGCTTGGTGTTGAAGGGGGAAGGTATTCTTGGGATTAGTGGGGAGAGGTCAGGATGGGCTTCCTGGAGGAGGGGACATAGAGGTTAGGATTTAAAGGCTGAGTTAGAATTAAGCATGGCAGCTAGCTGACAGTGTACAGAGTGCCAGGCCTGGAGTCAGGAAGACTTGAGTTCAAATCTGGCCTCAGATACTTGTTGGCTATGTGGCTCTGGACAAACCACTTAAGCCTGTTTGCCTCACTTTCCTCATCTGTAAAATGAGCCGGAGATGGAAATGGCCAATCACTCCAGGATCTTTGCCAAGAAAACCCCAAGTGGGATCACAAGATTGGACCTGGTTAACCCACTGAACAACAAAAAGGATCTTAAACAGATGAAGACTGGGAAGGGGGACATTGAAGACACAGTGAGAATAGACCTGGACCAAAAGGAGTGTCTGTGTGGGATGGGGGCAGAGAGTGACCCAGTTCAGCCAGAGGCTAGAAAGTCTGAGCTAAGCTGGGTCACATTGTGGAGAACAGAGGCAAAAGAGCTGGAACTTAGTAGGTCATAGGGAGCTATGGAAGGTGTTTGATCAGAAGGAGGGAGGCAGGGAGGGAGGGAGGGAAGGAG
>NW_025370288.1:0-6178 GCF_016433145.1 Gracilinanus agilis | reverse complement strand
TCTTCTGTCCTAGAACCCATAAACAATATTGATTCTATGATGAAAGGTAAGAGTTATGGGGAAAAAAAGAGTCAGTAAGTGCTAGACATGGCAAGCAGGAAATAATCATACACAGAGAGAAATTGATTACACTTTAACTGGAAATAAATAGCAATGTTCCTCCAAAATCAGTAGATGTATATAATCAGGCAACTGATTATTTTAGGGGAAATGATCAAAGTCAATAAGAAAAAAAATTTTAATAATATAAATTATAAGAAATGGTCTACTTCCTAGCTATATGACACTGGGAAACTCACTTAACCCCATTCACCTAGCCCTTGCTTTTCTGTCTCAGAGTTGTAAATAAGATAGAAAGTAAGGGGTTACAAAAAAATAAAAAAGAAATGGACCACAATTAACTTTAATTTAATCTTCGTTTAAATCTTTTGATGTTGAAAAAGAACAATTAATAATCTCAGATGCTTGGGATTCTGATAAGTTAAGTGACTTGTCCATAATCATATAGGCAGTACACAACAGAAGTAATATGAGTCCAGGTCTCCCTGACTCCGGGGTCAACTCTTTCCAATATCCCATGCTGCCTTTGGTTTACATTTAACCAATATAAATCAATTACAAAAAGAACCAAAATTTGCCTTGATCACTTTGCCAAATGGAGAGTTATGGAAGCCAAGAACAACATTTGTTTAGAATATAAACGTCTTTGTAAAATCTTATAGAAAATGATTGTGGAAGATCATGAGTAGTATTGTCCCATAAAATGGCAAGAAGTAGCAGTTGGAAATAGAAGTTTATTGAGTGTTTAGCAAAATATACCACTAAGATAGATCTTTACAAGGACACTTAAAGATGAAACTGGAATGAGGATAAGAAATAGATGAAAAAATGGAAAAGATTCAAAAATATATTTGTAGCAAATGCTTTTTTCTCCTAGTGGGACCTAGATCTAGATTCTGACTTCATACTCTCGGATCTGCTGCCTGGTGAAGTGAAGATAGTTTGCACTGAAGAAACAAAGATGAGAAGCTAGACTGGACCAAGTATACACAGAGGAGGTCTGTGAAGGTTGTATGGTTTTGAGGGCACTGAGGAATTAGTCTTCAAGATATTGTTAGGGCAACTTCATGGCTTATCACTTATCCCCAGTTGCCTAGCCCCTACCACTCTTCTGCCTTGGAACCAAAACTTAGTACTGATTCTAAGAAGGAAGGTTAGGATTTCAAAAATATACATACATATTTATAAATACATATATACCTATATATATATTTGTATACATACATACAAATACATGCATATATAAAAATAACTATAGTTCTTTTTGAGAATATATATAATTATTTTTTTAAGACTAAGTAGATGAAATATATCTGTTATCTAATATAAAGAAAAATAATTTTGAAAGACTTTAGAACCCTCACTACTGATAATTTCAAAAGTCTGATGATAGAATTTGCTTGTTGACAGAGGTGAGGGACTAGGAGTGCCAAACAAGATATACATTTTCAGACAAGGATAATGTGTTAATTTATTTTGTTTAATTATATTTGTTAAAAACCAAGACTTAACCAGTTTGGTTTTTTGGATGGGGGCAACAATGTAAAGTGATAGATGCAAAAAAAAAAAAAGAAAAGTGCATAAATATAACATAGTTCCGTTACCCAATTGCAAAAGTTAATATATTGTTGTTGTTCAGTCATTTTCAGCCATGTCTAACTCTTCATGAGCCCCTTTTGGGTTTTCTTGGAAGAGATACTGGAGTGGTTTGTCATTTCTCCTCCAATTCATTTTACACATGATGAAATGGAGGTCAACAAGGTTAAATTACTTGCCCAGGGTCACATAGCTAGTTAGTGTCTAAGGCCAGATTTGAACTCAGGAAAATGTGTCTGCCTAACTCCAAGCCTGCCACTCTACCCACTTCATCACCTTATTCTTTATAAAAGCAAGATGGTGCATAACAAAAGTTTATTATTCATATGTAATATGCTTTTTTGAGTATTTTTGTGTGTCTATTTTATTTTTAATTTTAAAACTAATTTATTTACTTGTTTATTACATTAAAATTCCCACCTACATAGATGGCAGAGAAGGTACAGGGACCCATCTGACTTCTACCAAATTAGCCTCCTAAAAGCTATGATATAATACCTCAAACAAATTTTGGAGCAGCAAAACCCACAGAAAGACAAGGAAAAGTAATTTTTCAGCTCAAAACAATTTGGAAGGCTAGGGATGAGGTATCTAGTGTACCTGGTAGACTATAGTGGGCCAAGGAAGGCCTCATGCAGGCAACAGGGCCTGGGCTCAGCTGAAGAAGCAGCAAAGGCTTTTGGAACTCTCAGCCCCAGGTGGAAAGGGGGATCAAACAATTGCTCAGAAGGAGATTGCAGGGGTCCCTTTGCTGGCTCTGGGTGCAAGACTCTTGTCCCATTGTCCATACACAGAAACAGGCTGCAATAACAGGGTAAGGAGGAACATCAGCATGTACTAGCATTTGCAGCCAAACGGGGTGCAGGGACCCTGGTTATATTCCAAGGGGTAAGAGAATGCTTGGGGTTATCAACAGACCAGAGCAAAGGCTAAGAGAATATTAAACACACCTCTGCTTTAATCAGGCCACCTTGGAAAAGTTGAAAGCAGACAGATCCCCACTCCCAAGCTCTAAAGGAAAATGCACAAAGAACCTAAAGCTTGGAACAGTGCTGTCTACATCATAGTTACAGAGCCCAATTTCAGTAGTTTTTTAAACTAAAAGAAAAGAAAAAAGCAGAAAAATGAGCAATGACAAAAAAGAAATTCAGCACAGAAAGTTATTTTGGTGACAGGACAGCCTTAAACTCAGAAGAAGACAACAAAGTCAATATTGCTACATCCAAAACTTCCAAGAAAAAAATTAATTGCTCTCAAATTCCAAAAGAAAAAATGGAGGACCTCAAAAGAGATTTTAAAAATCAAATGAGAGAAATAGAAGAAAATCTGGGAAAAGAAATGAGAGTGAGACAGGAAAATCATGAAAAAATCAACAGCTTGGTAAAGGAAGCACAAAAATTGCTGAAGAAATTAATATCTTGAAAAACAGAATAGGCCAATTGGTAAAAGAGGCACAAAAATCTAAAGAAGAGAAGAACTTATTAAAAAGTAGAATTGGCCAAATGGAAAAAGATATTCAAAACTTCCCTGGAGAGAAAAACTTCCTGAAAGACAGAATTGGCCCTTTGGAAAAAGAGGTATGAAAATTCGCTGAGTAAAAGAACTCTCAATAAAGTAGCACTGGCCAAATGGAAAAGGATGTATAAAAACTATCTCAAGAAAACAATTTCTTAAAAATTAGAACTGGACAGGTGAAGCTAATGACTTCATGAGATATCAAGAAACAATGAGTCAAAAGAAGACAAAAGGAAAAAAATGTGAAATATCTTATGGGAAAAACAATTGACCTAGAAAATAAATCCCAGAGAGATCATTAAAGAATTACTGGATTACTTGAAAACCATGATCAAAAAAAGAACTTGGACATCATCTTTCAAGAAATTATCAAGGAAAACTGCCTTAACATTCTAGAACCAGAGGATGAAATTGAAATTTAAAGAATCCACAAAACATATCCTGAAAGAGATCCCAAAAGGATAACTCCCAGGAATATTATAGCCAAATTCCAAAACTCCCAGGTCAAGGAGAAAATATTGCAAGTAGCCAAAAAGAAACTCAAATATCATGGAGTCACAGTCAGGATAACACAAAACTTAGTAGTTTTTACATTAAAGGATTAGAATTACTGGAATATTATATTGCAGAGGGCAAAGGAGCTAGGATTTCAACCAAAAATCATCTACCTATCAAAACGTGAGCATAAACCTTCAGGGGAAAAATGGGTATTCAATGAAAGAAAGGACTTTCAAACATTACTGATGAAAAGACCAGCACTGAATGGGAAATTTGACTCTCAAATACAAGATTCAAGAATCATAAAAAGATAAACAGGAAAGAGAAATCAAAAGACACTCAATAAGATTAAATGGTAGACATTTCTACATGGGAAGATGATTCTTATAACATCAAAGAATTTTGTCATTATTAGGGCAGTTAGAAGAAGTATATACATTATCAGAGGGCAAAGGGGGTGAGTTGAATATGATGGGATGATATTAAAAATAAAATGAAATTAAGGCATGAGAAAGAGGAATGCATTGGGAGGAGAGGGAAGGGAAAAACAGAATGGGGCAAATTATTGCACATGAAAGATGCATGAAAAGGCATTCACAGTGGAGGGGAAGATGGGGGAATTTGGGAGGGGAATGTGTGAAGCTTACTCTTATCAGAATTGGCTTAATGAGGGAAAAAACATACTGAATCAATTGGGTACAAAAAGCAATCTTGCCCTATAGGAAAGTAGAATGGAAAGGGATAAGAGAAGGGGGAGTGGGACTGAGAGAAAAGAGGGCAAATTGAGGAAGGTGAAGGTCAGAAATTAAACAGGGGTAAATAAGATGGAAAGTAATACACAGTGATAATAAAAGTTCCATTTTTTTCACATCTCTCTAATAAAGGTCTTATTTCTCAAATACATAAAGAAATGAGTTAAATATATAAGAATAAACATCATTTACCAATTCATAAATGGTCAAAGGATCTGAATAATCAGTTCTCAGATGAAGTAAATCTCTATCATCATGCAAAAAAAAATGCTCTAAATCACTATTTTTAGAAAAATTAAAATTAAAACAACTCTTGGGTATCACCCCATACCTATCAGATTGGCTTTTATGACAGAAAAGGGAATAAAACAATTTGGAGGGGATATGGGGAAATTGAGACACAAATGCATTGTTGGGGGAGTAGTGAATGGATTCAGTCATTCAGAAGAGCAATTTGGACCTATAGCCAAAGGATTATAGAACAGTACATACATACCCTTTGACCCAGAAATGCCATTACTAAGTTTGTATCCCAAAGAGACAAAAAAAACCACAGAGAAATGGTCTATATGTACAACAATATTTAAAGCAGTTCTTTTCAGGGGGCAAATGATTTAGAAAGTGAGGTAATACATATCAATTATGAAATGGCTGACCAAGTTATAGTATATGATTTAAATGGAATACTATTTTGCTAGAAAAAATGACAAGCAGGAGGAGTTCAGAAAAATCTGGAAAGACTTAAGCAAACTGAATAGAGTAAAATAAGCAGAACCAGGAGAACCTTGTACACAGTGACAGGAACAAATAATTATAATTAATAGCTATTCTCAGCAATACAATGATTCAAAACTATCCCAAAGGACTAATGATAAAAAATGCCATTTATTTCCAGAGAAAAAGAACTGAGTCTGGATCCAGACCAAAGCAAACTTTTTTTTTTACTTTCTTAATTTTATTTTTTTTCTATTTGAATTTCCTTTTATAAAAAGATTAATATAAAAATGTTTTACATGATACACATATAAAATCTATATGTCATTGCTTACCATCTCAAAGGGAATGGAGGGTTAAGAGGGAGGTAGGGAGAAAATTCAAGTCTTGATATTCTTTGAAAAAGTTGGAAACTATTTTTATGTATAATTGGGAAAATTAAATAAAATTTAATGCTTAAAAAAACAGAAAAAATATTCTGCTAACTCCTTCCATCTCTCCCCAAACCCCATTAGAAAAGGCATCTTTTGACAAAAATCTGTATGTATGTATAAAAAACTCAGTCTTGCTTATTTCTATTTATCAATTCTTTCTCTGGAGAGGGACATACACAAGTCATTCTTCAAACAATATTTCTTTTGTTGTAAATGTTCTCTTGGATTTGTTTATTTTATTTTTCATTATTTCATGTAGTTTTTTCCATTTCAGGATTGTATTTATTCATGTATGCAAAGTTCATAATAAAAAGAAACTTTGTCTATTAAAATATATCTATTGTCCAAACTAAGGTACACAGTTATATGGACAACCTGTAGAGATGTCTAATATCTTAGCCACCAAGAACGGATAATGACCTAGAACCGAATTAAATGAAAGAGGTAAGAAAATTTTCCTGTGCTTTTTCTGACTCCAAACTTCTTTTAAAGATAGTTTATTATTTTCCAAGTCACAATTATTCTTTTATTAACTCTATTCCTCTACCCTTCAATGAGAACTTGAATTTTTAATATTCAATTTAATTAATTTTAATTTAATTTTAAATT
>NW_025370287.1:0-4188 GCF_016433145.1 Gracilinanus agilis | reverse complement strand
CACCTCACACCTAGCAGATTGGCTAAAATGATAGCAGGGGAGAGTAATGAATGTTGGAGGGGATGTGGCCAAATTGGGACATTAATGCACTGCTGGAGGAGTTGTGAACTGATCCAACCATTTTGGATGGCAATTTGTAACTATGCCCAAAGAGAGATAAAAGAATAATCAACAACTTTAGCAAAATTGCAGGATACAAAATAAATGCACATAAATTATCAGTATTTCTACTTATTTCCAACACATCACAGCAGCAAGTTGTAAAAAGAGAAACACCATTTAAAATCACTGTAGACTATATAAAATACTTAGGAATCTATCTACCTAAACGAACACNGTGAACACAGAATAGTATACTTGTCAGATCTCTGGGAAAGGAAAGATTTTAAAACCAAACAAGAGTTAGAGAAAATTATAAAATGTAAAATAAATAATTTTGTTTATATTAAATTAAAAAGTTTTTGTACAAAGAAAAACAATGCAACCAAAATCAGAAGGAAAACAACAAACTGGGAAAAAATCTTTAGAACAAAAAATTCTGACAGAGGTCTAATTACTCAAATATACAAGGAGCTAAATCAATTGTATAAAAAAATTAAGCCATTTCCCAAGTAATAAATGGGCAAGGGACATGAATAGGCAATTTTCAGATAAAGAAATAAAAACTATCAATAAGCACATGAGAAAATGTTCTAAATCTCTAATAATTAAAGAAATGCAAATGAAAACAACTCTGAGGTACCACCTCACACCTAGCAGATTGGCTAAAATGATAGCAAGGGAGAGTAATGAATGTTGGAGGGGATGTGGCAAAATTGGGACATTAATGCACTGCTGGAGGAGTTGTGAACTGATCCAACCATTTTGGATGGCAATTTGTAACTATGCCCAAAGAGAGATAAAAGAATAATCAACAACTTTAGCAAAATTGCAGGATACAAAATAAATGCACGTAAATTATCAGTATTTCTACATATTTCCAACACATCACAGCAGCAAGTTGTAAAAAGAGAAACACCATTTAAAATCATTGTAGACTATATAAAATACTTAGGAATCTATCTACCTAAACGAACACAGGAAGCATGCAAAGACAACTACAAAATACTTTTCAAACAATTAAAACTAGATCTAAACAGTTGGAAAAACATTCAGTGCTCATGGGTAGCACAAGCTAACCTAATAAAAATGACCATTCTTCACAAATTAATTCAACTATATAGTGCCATATCTACCAAACTACCAAAAAACTTTTTACTGAATTAGAAAAAAAAAACTATAACAAAGTTCATTTGGAAGAACAAAAGATCAAGAATATCAAGGGAAATAATGAAAAAAAATATGAAGGAATGGAGTCTAGCAGTACCAGATATTATACTGTACTATAAAGCAGCGGTCATCAAAACAATATTTTACTGGCTAAGAGACAGAAGGGAGGATCAGTGTAAAAGACTTGGGGTTAGTAATGTCAGCAAGACAATGTATGATAAACCCAAAGAGCTCAAAATTTGGGACAAAAATGCACTATTTGACAAAACGGTTGGGAAAATTGGAAAACAATATTGGATAGATTAGTTTTAGGTCAACATCTCACACCCTACGCCAACATAAATTCAGAATGGATGAATGACTTGAATATAGAGAAGGAAACTGTAAGTAAATTAAGTCAACAGAGAATAGCATACTTGTACAATCTAAGGTAAATGGAAAATTTTAAAACCAAGCAAGAGTTAGAAAAAAATTCAAAATGTAAATGTTTTTGTTATAAAAATTTTCCCCCAATTTATTGCTTCTCTCCTAATTTTGGATGCATTGGATTTGTTTGTACAAAACCTTTTAAATTTAATGCAATCAAAACGATGCATTTTAAATTTTGTAATATTCTCTACATCTTGCTTAGTCTTTTTTTTAACCTTAGTTTTTTTTTTAATTTTTTTTAAACCCTTGTACTTTGGTGTATTGTCTCATAGGTGGAAGATTGGTAAGGGTGGGCAATGGGGGTCAAGTGACTTGCCCAGGGTCACACAGCTGGGAAGTGACTGAGTTCAGGTTTGAACCTAGGACCTCCTGTCTCTAGGCCTGACTCTCACTCCACTGAGCTACCCAGCTGCCCCAATCTTGCTTAGTCTTAAAAAATTTCCTTTTCCATAGGTCTGAACACGTATGTTATTCTATGTTCACATAATATACTAATAGTATCCTCCTTTATATTTAAGTGATTCAGCTAATCTGAATTCATCTCTGTGTAGGGTGGGAGATGTTGATCTAAACCTAATCTCTCCAATTTTTTTTAATTTTCCAAGCAATTTTTGTCAAATATTAGGGTTTTGTCTGAAAAGCTGGGATCTTTGGGTTTGTCATACACTATCTTCCTGAGGGCATTTACCCCAAGTCTATTTCACTTATCCTCCCTTCTGTCTCTTATCCAATACCATATTGCTTTGATGACCAGTGCTTTATAGTACAGTTTAATATCTGGTATTGTTAGACTCCCATTCTTCATATTTTTATCATTATTTCCCTTGGTATTCTTGATTTTTTGTTCTTCCAAATGAACTATGCTATATGTATATATATTTTTCTAATTCAGCAAAAAAAGTTGCTTTGTAGTTTGATAGGCATGGTATTGAATAAGTAAATTAATGTGGCTAGGATTGTCACTTTTATTATGTTAGCTTATACTACCCATGAGTAATTAATATTTTTCCAAGTGGTTAGATTTAGTTTTAATTGTGTGGAAAAAGTTCTATTCATATAATTCCTGTGTTTCTCTTGGCAAATAGATTTCTAAATATTTTATGTTGTCTAGGGTGATTTTAAATGGAATTTTTCTTTCTAACTCTTGCTGCTGAGATGTGTTGGAAATATATAGAAATGGTGATGATTCATGTGGGTTTGTTTTATATCCTTCAACTTTGCTAAATTTGTTGATTATTTCCACTAGCTTTTTAGTTGATTCTTAAAGATTTTTTAAGTATACCATCATATCATTTGCAAAGAGTGTTAGCTTGGTCTTCTCATTGCCTATTTTAATACCTCCAATTTTTTTTTCTTCTCTATTTGCTGCTTCTAGTGTTTCTAGTACCATGTCAAATAATAGAGGTGATAATGGTAATCATTGTTTCATTCATAATCTTATTGGGAAAGCATCTAATTTATCCCCATTGCAGGAGATGGTTATTTATGGTTTAAAATATATACTGTTTATTATTTTTAGGAGAGGCCTTTCTATTCTATTCTTTCTAGTGTTTTCAATAGGGATGAGTGTTGTCTTTTTTGCATCTTTTGAGATAGGCATGTGATTATTGTTGTTTGGCTTGTTGATATGGTCAATTATGTGGATGGCTTTCCTAATATTAAACTATTCTTGCACTCCTGGTATAAATCTCACCTGATCATAGTGAATAATCCTAGTAATCACTTACTAGACTCTTTTTGCTAGTTTACTATTTAAGATTTTTACATATATGTTCATTAAGGGTATTGGTCTTTAGCTTCATTTCTCTGTTTTTGGCATACCTGGCTTTGGAATCAGTACGATATTTCTGTCATAAAAGGAATTTGTTAGACCTCCTTTTTTGCTTATTTTGTCAAATAATTTTATTACATTGGGATTAGTTATTCTTTAAATGTTTGATATAATTGACATCTGAATCCATTTGGCCCTGTAAATTTTTTCTTAGGTAGTTCTTTAATGTCTTGTTTCATTTCTATGTCTCATATGGGATCATTTAAATATTCTATTTCCTCTTCTGTTAACCCTGTAAGTTTCTAATTTCATAAATATTCATCCATATCAACTAGATTGCTCTTTTTATTGCCATAAAATTAAACAAAATATTTCTTTTTTTCATGCAAACATGGAAAATAATTAATAAAAATAAAATAAATAAAATAAAACAAAAACCTCAAAAAAGAAAAAAAATATAAAGACAAATGGTATGACCAGAAGAAGAAAGTGGCATATTCCAAAGAGGTGATATAGAAGGTCCAATAAAGTTTTTACAAATTAGAATAACAACATTCAAAGTTCCCAATTTGGGTAATAAAATTTCATGTTTCTTATTTTATAAAAATTGCCTCCCCAAAATGCAATAAATAGGAAGACATTACTTCTAGGTTCTATTCTAATTGTTTTATATTCTTCCTCTTGAACTAGAAAATTCCTTTCATTCTTAATCTTCATTG
>NW_025370286.1:2781-3184 GCF_016433145.1 Gracilinanus agilis | reverse complement strand
ACTTCTTTTTTTTGTTATTATTCTTTCTCTTCTGAATTTCCTGTAACTGGTTAGCCATCATTAGCCCAGCAGCTTCTCAGGTTTATCCTCGCTCTCAGTGTCTGTCTGAGATCTATTGGCTCCTGAGGACTGAGTTCTAGTTTTTTCCAAGGTCAAGCCCCCTGGTGGATTCCCTTGCTTGAACCTCTGCAGGAGGTTTCTTTACAAGTCTCAGGGAGCTACTTCCACAGTCGTATACCCGTCTGCACTGGTTCCCCACTTAGGCTTTAGTTCCTGGTTGTGTTTGCCTCCACCCACGCCTCTGCTCAGCCGGCACCCACACCTCTGCTCAGCCGGCACCCAAGCCTCTGCTCAGTCGGCACCCACGCCTCTGCTCAGCCGGCGCTCCGCTCCCAGCGTCCGC
>NW_025370286.1:0-2681 GCF_016433145.1 Gracilinanus agilis | reverse complement strand
GCGCTTGAGTGAGAGCCCTTTTTAGCTTGGAAATGTCTCGATTCCACGTACCTTCCACGCTGTGCCCTGTTGTGGGGTTCCTCCGTTCGTCTGGACTTGTTTTTATGTCCCCTTGAGGAGTTTTGTGTGTTTCGGTCAGGAGAGGTTTAGAGCTGCTTCTTACTCTGCCGCCATCTTAACCCGGAAACCTGGGAGACATTTTGAACCAACACTCTGTAACACTTTTGTAAATGCTAGTTGAGGGGCAACTAGGTGTTTCAGTGGATAGAGTGTAAAGTCTAGAGTTGAGAGGACCTAGGTTCAGATCTGATCTCAGACACAGCTGTGTGACCCTGGACAAGTCACTTAGCCCCATTTGCTTAGCTCCTAGCACTTATCTGCCTTGGAATTAATACTATCTATTCTAAGACAGAAAATAAGGATTTAAAAAAAATAAATAAAAGCTGTTAATGGATTCTCAACTAATACAGAGGGAAACACCCTAACAGGGTTATAAGATAATACCATTAAAGAATCTGATTCCTCGGGGCCTTTCTCATAACCTAAAGGTTAAAATGTAGCTTGAATCTGTGACTCATCTCTAAGAGCTAAAATGTAATAAAGATCCCCAGAGCTTAAATGGGATACATTAAATCTCTTCCTGGGTTCAAAAGGAGTTTGGAGTAAGGATAATCTTAGTAGCTCATTACCACATCATGAGGAAAATCTCTTCTCTCCTTTGGGTCGTCTCCTCTTTCTTTCAAACCCATATCACCCAGTAATAGGTTGCTGTTTCATCTAGATTGACTTGCCTGCCATGTTGAATGGCAGTTGGTGGGAATGACTAAAGGTCTCTCCATTGACATTGTTTTCCTGATGATGACTGGGAGGGCTTGTCTGGAAGAAGTGACAGTAATATGAGGAGAGAGGGTGATGCCTTTCCAAATACTCCAACTTATGTGCCTGTTAGTGGCATTTGGTTAGCTGTTGTTGCTGGTGGTATTAAAAGAAGTGGGACCATTTCTATGATAGCTTTTATCAATGCCCCCAAATTCAGATATCTGGACTGCCTACATCTGTAGAGAAGTCCAGAGCCCCAGCCCAGGAAATTCTAGTCTGTTAGAGCTATTTTGACAAAGAGTTTTTCCTACAGAAGAATCTGAAAAGATTAATACAAATTCTTGTGCCAAGAAGCCTGGCACGTATTATTACACTCAACCATAATTTCTAGACTTTTCTAGAATAGGGCTAAAGTAGATTATTCTGGTCTCAAACACATATATTACTTTCCACGCTGAATCTTGACTGAAGCCATTCCCTTTACATAGGATCCCTTCTTATCATTGTCTCCTGAAACTCTGAAATCTTACTTCCTAGAATCAGATTTCAAAACTCAGCTCAACTATCAGTGCCTTTGCTTATCCTCACACAGCTCTCCCCTTCTCTGTACTCATGAGGCTACCACTAAGGTTCCAGTTCTCATCAGCTTGCTTCAGGCCTTCCTCATGTCCTGATCACTTCTTGCCTGTACTATTTTAACAACCTCCCCATTGAACTCTCTATCTCAATTTGCATCTGGAATAAACTCCCACCACCCCTCGGTCTCTTAGAATTTGTTGTTTCCTTCAAAATTCAATTTAAATGCCATCTTTTACATGAAGCTTTTCCTGATTCTCCTTAGTGGCTAATATTTTATTTCGCAAATTACTCTGTATTTAATTTTTGTAGGTATATATACACCCACAAGTATATTTGTGTAATTTTCACATAAATATAATTATATATGCATTATGCACATATATCACTAGGTAATTACCTATATACACATATGTAATTTTGTCACCTCATCCCCTTAGAAGGCAACTTTCTTGAGGACATTTTTGTTTTTCTTTTACTGGTTTAGTATAGTGCTTTAGGAGGATGTTAATATATATTTGATTAATCCTGCCTGAAAGGGCTCTCTCTTTCCTCTGAACTCTCTCTCATGGTACTTATACCTCTGCCATACATTTATAGTAGTCTTCTTTGTCTTCTGTTCATTTGACTACAAGTCTTATAAACTCCTTGAATGTAGAATCCCTACATTTGATCATAAGATCTAATTTCAAAGAAGTGAAAGGGAACTTAGAGATCTTTTCATCTACCTCTTATTTTTATAGAGTTAAGATTCAAACCCAGAGCTTCTGACTCTGAATCTACCACATCAACCTCTCTAAAAGGCATACAAGGTAAGAAGTTAATGCTTATTGATATGAAATGATTATTGTTCCTCCTATTTGTATTTCTCCAGAGATTCCTGCCCTTATCCATTATTCTATTGTTCTCTATATTGTCTTTTTTTACTTTTTCCAAGGAAGTCAATATTTACTAATAAAACATAAAACCTATAAAAATTTTAGCACTAGGAATGGCTTCTAAAAATCTTAGTGAGTATTTTAAAGGACTAGCATAATCAGAGGTAACCTGATGACTGCATCCTCAAAAAGCAAGACTAATTTCATTGAACTTAAGGTCATCTCATAGTAGTGCTTTTAAATCTGTATTTAATTTTTAAAATTTTAAATAAAAGCAAATTCAATATTTTTATCAAATATAAAATACAATTATTTATATAATTTACATTATAATACAATAGCTATATTATATAACACAAAATAGAATAAACAAATAATAAAAATATTGAAAAAACACAATATAAAATA
>NW_025370285.1:1525-2229 GCF_016433145.1 Gracilinanus agilis | reverse complement strand
CTTTCTTTCTCTTTTCAGTTCCTATGTCTTTCTATTTCTCTGTTCCATAATCTTTCTCATTTTATGGATCTGTTTCTTTAATTCTGGATTTCCTTTTTTCTAATATCTCCCTCCTTCTATCTCTCTGTCTCTCTGTCTCTCCGTCAATCTCTTGCATTTGGTCTCTTTATCTCCCTCTCTCTCTCTCTCTCTCTCTCAATGGAGCTGGCCTCCTTTATTTTGACTCCCTTGCTATGGCTCTAAATATTGGTTCACACACTATTGCTGACCCTCTCATCCAGCATTTCAACAAGACACACACTCTCTCTCCTTTTTCAGTGCCAGATCCTAATGAATGAGTTCTGGAGAATTCTCTCCTCTTGGTCTTGGAGGGTTTGGTGGGGCTACAAAGGCAATGGGGGACAAATGCAGTGAGAAAGAGAAGGAAGTATATCACATAGAGTAGATTTCATCAAAGACTGTCTCAGGTCTTTTCTCTTGCTCAGTTTCATCTCTAATTGGCTAAAGGTCTCTCTGTTGGCCTAAATAGGGAAGACGATTGCTCCATTCTGGCTTTAACTAGACATAGACAAACACTGAACATCCTAGGAGCATGGGACTACTGGTGTGGAACGTGCCATCGGACCTCTAAAGCCCTTACTTTATGGATGGAGAACCTGAGGTTTGGGAAGAGAAGGGGACCCATTGAGAGCTCAAGGTTCCAT
>NW_025370285.1:0-1426 GCF_016433145.1 Gracilinanus agilis | reverse complement strand
GGATGGAGAACCTGAGGTTTGGGAAGAGAAGGGGACCCATTGAGAGCTCAATGTTCCATGTTCCTTGGGTCAACAAACTTTGCAACTGACCTTTTGGGGGGGGAGGGAATTCTGATAGCCTCAGATTCTCTGGGTGTCTTTGGGTTTCTTTGGTCTAGTCCAGCATTTTCAATGATTATTGTGGAATGAGAATTTTGACCCATTATCTCTCCCTGTATTCCACTTGCATCCTCAGGTTACTTTCTTAGCATTTAGAGATAAAATATTTCTGTGACACTAGCCCTCATTCTCTCTTTTCCCCCAAACGTGGCTGTGAATCCTGCCTTGTCCTTTTCTTTCTTCTGCTTCCTGTGATTACGAATAATTCTTATACAAGAGGATACTTGTGCTAATTGGATATTTTTAAGTTAGACAGAGTCAAGGTTTACTTGGATTGGAATTCTTGCCAATCTGTGTGACATTGGGTCTGTGTCTGACTCCTAGCTCAAACCACACCACAGGGGCTTGGGATAGTGTTTTTGGTTTAACAGTGATCAAGAGCTGAGTGGACGCTAAGTGGGCACCTTTCCTCACCAGGCCTCCCGTCTTGCCCACTCCTTCAACCATTTGGATGAGTGCTAAGGAGGATACTCAGCAGGACAGTCATTTTGTAATAGTCATGAGTTCCTCTGAGAAAAACAATGGTCTTCCTGGGGCTCCCAGTTCTCTCTTGACTGGCTCTCATCCTGTCAAAGACTAACCTGTGGCTGCTGGCTCCTTTTCTCCCTCTAGCATCAAGGGCTGCTTAGGGTCACTCCTGGGAATCCTTAGAGTCTGCAGAACTTCTTCCCAGCCTAGGGAAGAAGGGGAAAACAGCTTTGAGCAGCTACTCCATGTGCCATGTGCCAGGCAGCACTTTTTTCCTTTGCTTGTCTGGAAACCCTTCCCTTCTGTCTTAGAAAGGGTTGTTTCCAAACCAATTGTTGAGCACTTCCCCTTAAGGCCTGGACTACCCCCAGGCTGAGGATCTTCCTCTTTTACACCCTCAATATTCTTCCCCTTTGAAACAAGGCTAGGAGGCCTTGGAGGTCCCTTTTCACGGCGGGAACTTAACTCTCTGATTTCGTAGCCAAAGGGAAAGGATTCTTCCTCACGGATAAGGGGTAAGGGTCAGTGAGGGTTTTCCGGAGGCTTAGACACAGGACCTGGGCCTCCATCGAGGATTCTGGGAGGCAGAGATAGAGCGGGAGGACAGTGTGAACAGAGGTACGCATATCCAATCAGTTCAAGGGAAACCTGTGCCAGAAGACCACGGATGAGGGGAGCCCTGGTGACAAAGATGACACGACATTCTCTCTGTGCTCAAAGACATGGCAGGGTGAGGACAATGGATTCAATCCACTCCATTCACCAGTATCCTCTTTGGAAAGTACAGTGCCAAGCAGAG
>NW_025370284.1:418-1510 GCF_016433145.1 Gracilinanus agilis | reverse complement strand
ACACAAAACTCCTCAAGGGGACATAAAAACAAGTCCAGACAAACGGAGGAACCCCCACAACAGGGCACAGCGTGGAAGGTACGTGGAATCGAGGCATTTCCATGCTATAAAGGGGTGAAACAGCCCTCACGAAATCGCAGGCTGAGCAACCACCCCACCCCCACCCCCTCCACACACATCTATAGCTACGAAGCCAGCTAAAAAGAAATAGAGCAAGTTTGGGGCACCCATCGAGTCATTGGAAGCTCCGGGACCTGTTCCCGAGAGCAGCAAGACTTAGGACCCCATTAAGCCAAAAAACGCACGCGAAATCTGAGCGCGGGAGCAGGACGCTGGGCGCAGAGCGCAGGCACTGCGGAGGCATGGGTGAAGGCAGACACAACCAGGAACTAAAGCCTAAGTGGGGAACCAGTGTGGACGGGTATACGACTGTGGAAGCAGCGCCCTGAGACTTGTAAAGAAACCTCCGGCAGAGGATCAAGCAAGGGGGCCCACCAGGAGGCTTGACCTTGGAAAAAACCAGAACTCAGACCTCAGGAGCCAATAGATCGCGGACAGACACTGAGCGCGAGGATAAATCTGAGAAGCTGCTGGGCTAATGATGGTTACTCAGTCCCAGGAATTTCAGAAGAGAAAGAATAATAACAAGAAAAAGAAGTCTTTAACACTCGACAGCTTTTACACAGAGAAAATCCAGACAACCGAGCAAACAGAGGAGGAGGACAAACAAGCATCCAGACCCTCTTCAAATAAGGAAAACTCCTCACAAGCTATGGAAGAGTTCAAAACTGAGATTTTGAGGAAAATGGAAGAGATCTGGCAAGAAAATAACAATTTAAAAGGTAGAATCTTGCAACTGGAAAGTGAGGCTCAGAAACCAAATGAACTGATAAGCAAATTGAACACCAGAAATGACCAGATTGAAAAGGAATACCAGAAGATTATGGCCGAAAACCAGAAGATTATGGCCGAAAACCAGAAGATTATGGCCGAAAACCGAAAGATTATAGCCGAAAATCAATCCCTAAAGGCTAGAATTGAGCAAGTAGAAACTAATGATCTCTCAAGACAAAAAGAACAAATAAAACAAAG
>NW_025370284.1:0-346 GCF_016433145.1 Gracilinanus agilis | reverse complement strand
CAATATAGACATTGAAAGGATTCATAGAACACCTGTGGCATTCGATCAAGAAAGGAAAACACCAAGAAATATCATTGCAAAATTCAAGAGTTTCCAAGCAAAAGAAAAAATCTTACAAGAAGCCAGAAAGAAACAATTCAAATATCAAGGAGCACCAATCAGGATCACACAGGATCTGGCAGCCTCAATGCTAAAAGACCGCAAGTTGTGGAATACAATATTCAGAAAGGCAAGAGAGCTGGGCCTGCAACCACGGATCAACTACCCATCAAAATTGACTATATATTTCCAGGGGAAAGTATGGGCATTCAACAAAATTGAAGAATTCCGGGTATTTGCACAGAAA
>NW_025370283.1:0-7677 GCF_016433145.1 Gracilinanus agilis | reverse complement strand
ACATCAGCAAGACAGTGTATGATAAACCCAAAGAGCCCAACTTTTGGGACATGAATCCACTATTTGACAAAAACTGCTGGGAAATTTGGAAAACAATATGGGAGAGATTAGGTCTAGATCAACATCTCACACCCTACACCAAGATAAATTCAGAATGGGTGAACGACTTGAATATAAAGAGGGAAACTATAAACATGTTAAGTGAACACAGAATAGTATACTTGTCAGATCTCTGGGAAAGGAAAGACTTTAAAACCAAGCAAGAGTTAGAGAAAATTACAAAATGTAAATTAAATGATTTTGATTATATTAAACTAAAAAGCTTTTGTACAAACCAAAACAATGTAGTCAAAATCAGAAGGGAAACAACAAATTGGGAAAAAATCTTTATAACGAAAAACTCTGACAGGGGTCTAATTACTGAAATATAGAAGGAGTTAAAGCAATTGTATAAAAAATCAAGCCATTCCCCAATTGATAAATGGGCAAGAGACATGAATAGGCGATTTTCAGGTAAAGAAATCAAAAGTATCAATAAGCACATGAGAAAGTGTTCTAAATCTCTAATAATTAGAGAAATGCAAATCAAAACAACTCTGAGGTATCACCTCACACCTAGCAGATTGGCTAAAATGAAAGAAGGGGAGAGTAATGAATGCTGGAGGGGATGTGGCAAAATTAGGACATTAATGCATTGCTGGTGGAGTTGTGAACT
Source organism: Gracilinanus agilis (assembly GCF_016433145.1). Taxonomy (NCBI): domain Eukaryota; kingdom Metazoa; phylum Chordata; class Mammalia; order Didelphimorphia; family Didelphidae; genus Gracilinanus; species Gracilinanus agilis. The sequence continues at coordinate 6,962 of NW_025370283.1, read as the reverse complement.
GAGCCAACCATTCTGGGTAGCAATTTGGAACTATGGTCAAAGGGCTATAAAAGAATGTCTGCCCTTTGATCCAGCCATACCATNATGAAAATATTTATAGCTGAGCTTTTTGTGGTGGCAAAAACCTGGAAAATGAGGGTATGTCCTTCAATTGGGGAATGGCTGAACAAATTGTGGTATATGCTGGTGATGGAATACTATTGCACTCAAAGGAATAATAAACTGGAGGAGTTCCAGGTGAACTCAAAAGACCTCCAGGAATTGATGCAGAGTGAAAGGAGCAGAGCCAGAAGAACACTGTACACAAAGACTGATATACTGTGGTAAAATCGAATGCAGTGGACTTCTGTACCAGCAGCAATGCAATGACCCAGGACAATTCTGAGGGATTTATGGTAAAGAAGCTACCCACATTCAGAGGAAGGACTGCAGGAGAGGAAACATATAAGAAAAATAGCTGCTTGAATGCATGGGTCGGGGTGGACGTGATTGGGGATGTAGACTTGAAACTACCACACCAATGCAACTATCAACAATTTGGAAATGGGTCTTGATCAAGGACACATGACAAAACCAGTGGAAATGTGTGTTGGCCATGGGTGGGGGGAGTGCGGCGGGTGAAGTGGAAAGTATGAGCATAAATCATATAACCATGTTAAAAATGAATATTAATAAATGTTAAATTTTAAAAAAAGGCAGGTGAAAATGTGAACTATTTCATTAAAAAATCAACTAACCTAAAGAGTAGATCAAAGAGCCATAATTTAATTATTATAGGACTATTTCAAGTAATTCCCAAGAAAAGTGCTCCTATACTTTAGATCCAGAGAGCAAAATAGAAATTTAAATACTATACCAATCATGAGTCTTGAAAGAAATGGCAAAATATTAACTCCAAGGGGCATAGTAGACAAATTTAAGAACTCTCAGGTCAAGAAGAAAATATTACAAGCAGTCAGAAATTTTAAAAAATCAAATATCATAGAGCCACAATCAGCATTATAAAAGATTGAACAGTTTCCACTTTAAAAATCAGAAGCCTTTGAATATGGTAATCTGGAAGACTGTGGAGCTAGAACTACAAGAATAATCTACCTAGAAAAATTTAGTATTATTCTTCAGGGAAGAAAAAGTATATTTAATTTAAATAAATTATTTCCAAACATTCCTGATGAAAAGCCCAAAAATGAATTTTAAAAATTAACATTCAAATGTAAAACTCAAGAGAAGCATAGGAAGATGAATGTGAAAAAAATAATTGTAAGACACTTCATGAGGTTAAATGGTTTCATTCCAGCACCATCTCTGCCTTAGATAGGGCTCAGATTCCAACTTTGAGTCAGAGCCTGAAGAGCCCCAAAGCAGAAAGAAACTCCAGATGGAGGCCAGCTAAAGAGAGCAGGCCAGCAATAAAAACTGTCTTTCTCCTCCACTGTCTCTTCTCCCAGTTCATTGTTAGACACCTCCAAGTTGTTTTAAAGACTCTTTATTTCTTTTTTTTTTTAAAGTAGAAGCTCTTGGACTGCAGCTTTCATCTTCTGCCTTTTCCCTTCAGCAACCTTCTTCCTTCACCATAAATTTTTAAACCAAAACATCCCAACTTAGCAGCTTTTTCTGTGGAGGACAGATGGACACACCTCTCAGCACATGCTGCCCCTGACCTCCCCAGCCAGCCTAGGATTTTTATTTCAGAACTTGAGTGGGAAGTGATTAGTATGGCCAGCTTCATCGACAGAGCTGTTGTCATACTGGGGTGCTCTTGGGTGCTAATGTATGGGATTTGGCAGGCTTGTGCTACCTTTTGGCTGATAACTGTTCCCCAATTCTTCAAACAAATGATTGAAATATATGATACTTACATGTAGTTAACTATATCAGTGAGTGATGCTTTGGCATATGTGTCATTGGGGATAGCCATGGCTGTAACATTTTATGGGGCCCTGATGGTATTGAGGAAAGTTCTGGCATTTACCTTTGGAAGAACAGAAATAACAAACCCTGTTTTGGAGCAATTAGTGGAGCAAATGAAGACCCTCATTGAGATAAACAAGCAAATCAGGGAGGGAAAGGATCTAGATGCAAAGACAATCATGCAGCTAGAGATTATTGAAAGTGCAGTCACACCAAAAAAGTGGGGTGATATTACACGACAGGCTACAGATAAGAACACTGAGGAACATCAGGCTGCAAGGACTGAAGCAGCTCCTGTAACTATCCTTCCCATTAATGATAGGACAGTGGTACAACCTGACTTGGGCATCATACACGTTAAGGGCTACAAACCTTTCTCAGGGGGTGATTTGGAGATCTTCAAAAGGAGGTTTCCTCAGTTCTACACAAATCCCCATAAGTCTATAAAAGAATATAAATGGGCCATGAGTCTTTACAATCCAACATTTGAGGACGTGGAATTGCTCCTATCAGAATTATACACCCCTATTGAGAAGGCAGTTTATAGCCAAGACAAGAAGCAAACCCAATCTTGCCTCATGGCCAGAGCAACACCAATACTTGGAACTCTCCTCTCATGCAAACATGGCTTATATCAAAAGTTGTAGAGAGGATTTAGCAAAAGCGATGAGGCTCTATGTAATATGATCAAATGCATGGGGGTCCTTGGAGAAATTAAGACAAGGGGATGAAGAGCACCCAAGCCTTTACCTGGACAGGTTCTTAGAGGTGGGCGAAACTATCCAAGGTTTCAGGGACATGACAGCTGAGGATAATATCCAACGTGTCAGAAGGCATTTTGTAAAGGGAGGTCTAAACCACATCCAGCCTTATTTCAAATTGCATTGCCCACAATGGAAGACCATACCCATTGAAGAACTAAGAAAGACTGCTGCATACATCCATGAATCTTGGGATAGTGAGTCTAAGCAATCAAAGTCCTCAGGAAAGGATAGGGAGATTGCAGAGCTGAAGAGACAACTAAAGGAAGCTCAAAAGGCCAAGGAGATTGAGGAAATTAAGAACATGGCTCTGATGCCCAGCAATCAAAAAAGCCAGAGAAGGCCTAGGCACTCCTCCAGCAATAATAGCAATTCTGTGTTGTGAGGAAGATTAGCTAATTAAGTATTAAGGTTGACCTAGCAGGAAGCCTGGAGCATTCTATGATGGTTGTGTCCTGAGAGAGAGAGACTCCATTAGTGGTGGGCAAACTGTTGCCAGCCAAGGGAGATCTCAGACCCTGCTTCCTGATTTCCTTGGGATCCTGAGTGGAGGTGGATTTCCAGCAACAACAGAACAGCACCAAGAAGAGGAGAAGTTTGGGATCTGGTGGACAGTTTCTTAAGTACACTCTTTCTTCTTGGATATCTTGGACCACCTAGGATTTTGGCATCCTGTGAGCCTCTTTGGAAAGTTGTGAGAACCATAAAAGCCATCCCTCTGATCCATACCTGTGCTGTTCAAGTCTGGCTGGTACCAGGCTTGAATCAGCTTCCCAGAGACTGCACTGCTCTTTGGGCCCTGCCTGCTGGATCACCTAGATTAGAGTGGAATAAGTCCTCCCCTTGCCCTGTGGTTTTATCCTTTAGGTTTTAAGTATAGAAATCCCTATCCCACCTCTATTTAAGTTAAATATAATTAAACCCTGTTAAAACTTTGCCTGTTGGATTCAAAGCCTCAGGCCCAGGGGTGACTGTTGATCAACATCCATTTTGTCAGTTAGCAGCAGCATAGCTGACCTCTGGTCTCCCTAACCTGGTCTGGTCTCTCCTACAACCCAGTGTGTAAACCCACAATCATTTAGATTTATTATAATATCCCAGGTATCTCCATTATCTTTTCTACATCTGTCAAGAGTTGTTTTCTTGTTCTCAAGACTTGGGCATATTGTTCAGAACTGTAGGTTTAAATCTCAGATAAATTTTGGGAATAGAAACAATAACAATTATCATATTAAAACTCTGGGAGTTGAGAGTCTCACCTTGATTGACAGGTGAAGATAGTTGGAGATATCGGACTGTTCCCAGATGCCGTGAGGACAAGAGGAAAGGCAGTTAGCCAGAGGGTATAAATACCCTGACAGCCTTCTGAAAAGGGATTTTGGCTTTTGGCTTTTTGGCTTTTGGTTTTTGGAAGCCTTGGCCTGAAACCCTTGACTTAAACATTAATCTGATCTTGGACATTGATTGACCTGTGGGTCTGACCATGGATCCTCTGGTTCTCTCTCAATTCCCCCTAGATATTTAGGCATCTGAACCATCACTAGATATATAGGTATCCAGGGCCTGGGTGGGAACTGGGAAGTGGGAAGGAGAAGAAGCAGAGGGTGGTAAGGGAGGTATTTCCTGAAGGCTGTAGAACTGAGATAACAACTGGCAGTAAGAAGCTGAGAGGGATCATCAATATCTGCATCAACCAAGCAGATTGCTTACTCTGGTTTGGCTGTGGCCAAGCTGAGCCAGAGGAGGTGAAGAACAAGAGCTCCAGCATTACTGAACAGCCTAAGGTCCTGAGGGATTAGTGTCATAGCCTTTAGTGACAGGGTTTCCTATCCCTAATCCATTCCTGTTTATTCCTTTCCCTTATTAACATCATAGATAAAGATTAGTAAGTACCTTTCTTGAGTAGTTATTACATCACAACTCTTGGGAGGGAGCAACGCAGTCAGATGAACATTATCCAAGGCTAATAGAGGCCAATACTAATAATCAATCCAACCCCAGGTGGGACCTGAAAGGGTTATCCATCCACTGACTTTTAGGGATTTTGCCTGGGCACTATTATCAAGAAGGGGCAGTTATTATAACATCCAGCTGAGTGACAGGACTCAGGTGTCCCTTCACTAGCCATCAAGGGAATCCAAAGCACAGCTTCCCTGATTATTAATAACTACTATAATAACTAGATAGTAGTAGAAAGATACCCCCTTTTATTTTATAGCACAATAATTACAACAGGAGAAACACCTACTATAATTCTAGATATAACAACAATAACAACCACCAGATAGAGTGACAAAAGGCCGGTTGTTGTGACCATAACTGTGCTAAATTCAGTAATTCCCCTAGTTTGTCTAAAATGGAGGAATATGTGTCCCAAGGAGTGAGGCCTTGTAACAACTTATGAATCAAGGAAGCATTCTTAGTTGTTGCAAGGACAGATAAGGGCAGTGACAATGATGTGGGAGAGGAATGTGAGAAAGACAAAATGGGTGGAAAAGGAAATATAAATTATGGGTTGGTGGATGTAACACAAAGTTACAAAAAATGACTGAGGAGGAGTTGCAAATGGAGGAGGATAAAATAGAAATAAAGGAGAGAATTTATGGGAAGGGAAACAGTGATGTGGGGAACAATGAAAGGGAACCAGGCACATCTGCACAAGTTCTTGATTCAAGCTTGAAGGAAATAGCATTCATTAATTCTCACTGTAAGGGGAAAGAAACATTATTGTGTAGTAAGACTGTGGATCATTTAAAGAAACCAGTAACTGAGATCAGCAGGAAGAGTTATCTGCTCACCTCAACCCCCATGAACCAACTGTCCCTAACTGCCTTAAACTGCCCCTCACCCAGAGTTCTCCATGGGGGGTCCCCTGGAATTCTGGGTGAGGCTTGACCCTGTATCTTGCAGGAATTCCACCCTACCATTTCCATGTTATAGTACTTTATCATTATTAAGGCAAATGAAATGAATTATCATAGAAGTACCAGTGTGAGTTGATTATGTTGAGAATATCTAAAAAAATGTAGGGAAAAGAAAAAGGGATGCATCGGGGAAAGGGGAAAGAAAGAGATAGAATGGAAAATATAGCCTCACATATAGCTAGCATGCAAAGAAGAGTTTTTTATAATTGAGGGGAAAGGATAGGAAATGCTTGAACCTTAGCCTCATCAGAATTTGTTCAAAATAGGAAAAATATGTATATATAGTTGAATGGATACAGAACTCTATCTTACCCAACAGGGAGATAGGAGGGGAAGGGGTGAAGAAGTGTGAAGGGAAATTAGAGAGATAAATTTGGGAGGTCATGGTTAGAAATAAGATAGAATTTTGGGGAAGGGCAAGATAAAGGATAAAGAAAAAGAAAGTGAGAAGCATAAACAGAGAAAATGGGATGGAGGGAAATGCCCAGATTGTGATCAGAATCGTGAATTTCAATGGAATAAGCTAACAAATACAATCCATAGGAGTAGAGAGCAAAATTGTGAACCAGTAACAAACTTGGACGGAAAGACACACATAAAGTTGAAAAAAAAAAGTGAAGAGGGAAGTGGTAACAGCTATGATTTCAGAAAAAAGCAAAATCAGTGTATGACAAAAGCTTGTTTTCTCAAATATATAGGGAACTCCGTCAAATTTATAAGAATACAAAGTATTCTGCAGTTTGATAAATGATCAAAGCATATGAATAGGAAATTCTCAGAAATCAAAACTATATTTAATTATATAAAATGTTTCAAATCAGTATTAATTAGATAAATACAAATTAAAACAACTCTGAGGTACTATGTCATGCCTATCAGACTGGCTAATATATCAAAAAAGGAAAATGATAAAAATCAAAACAGGATGTGGAATGCTTGAGGGGATGCAGAAAAATGTGGACATTAATACACTGCTGGTGGAGTTATGAACTGATAGAACTGATAACAACCATTTTGGAAAGCAATTTGTTACCAAGCCCAGGGGGCCATAAAACTGTTCAGCATATGCTTTAAACTAGTAATCCCACTAGTTATTAAGTTTGTATTCCAAAGAGATCAAAGATAAAGGAAGAGGACTTACTTGTACAAAAATATTTACAACAGCTTTTTGTTGTTTTTTGTATGTAGTGGCAAAGAACTGGAAATGGAAAGGACATTCATTAATTGGGGAATGGATAAACAAGTTCTGATATATGATTATAATGGAATAGCATTCTGTCATGAGAAATGACATCACAAAAAAAAGAAAATATAAAAAATTTTAAAAAGGAAATAAGCATAATGAATAATAAAGGAAATCTATAAT
>NW_025370282.1:0-4793 GCF_016433145.1 Gracilinanus agilis | reverse complement strand
GTCTCTTTCTCTCTCCTTCCTTCCTTCCTTCCTCCCCCTTTCTTCTTTCTTTCCTCTTTCTTTCTCCCTTCCTTCCTTCTTTCTTTTCCTTCTTTCCTTCTCTCTTTCTCTTTCTTTCCTTCTCTCTTTCTCTTTCTCTCTCTTTCTCTCTTCCTCTCTCTCTTTCTTTTTTTCCTTCCTTCCTCTCTCTCTGTCTTTCTCCCTTCCTTCTTTCCTCTTTCTTTTTCTCTCTTTTTTCTTTGTCTCTTTCTCTCCTCCCTTCCTCCTTCCCTCCCTCCATCTCTTCCTTCCTTCCTTTCTGTCTTAGAATCAATACTAAGTATCAGATCCAAGGCAGAAGAGCAGTAAGGGCTAGGCAAGGGGAGTAAAGTGACTTGCCCAGATTTACCCAGCTAGGAAATATCTGAGGCCAGATTTGAACCTGGGTCTTTTGGACTCCAAGCCGGGCTCTCTATCCACTGAGTCACCTAGCTGACCACCCCTCCCCCACCATTTACCTTTAAGACAAACTAAAAAATGTCAGTTTAGCATTTGTAGCCCTTCATTGTCTAATCCCAGTTTTTTTTTTTTTTAGACCGATTGCTCCCCTCATACTCTTCTTTAGTCAAACTGGCCTCTTTGGTGTTGCTTCTATATGATAGAACGAATGGGGCAGCTGGGTAGCTCAGTGGATTAAGAGTCAGGCCTAGAGACGAGAGGTCCTGGGTTCAAATGTGGCCTCAGACACTTCCCAGCTGTGTGACCCTGGGCAAGTCACTTGACTCCCATTGTCTACCCTTACCACTCTTCTGCCTTGGAGCCAATACCAAGTATAGACTCCAAGACGGAAGGTGAGGGTTTAAAAAAAACTGATAGAACAAACGTCTAAACGCTGGACTTTACTTTCTGTTCTGTACTCTTGTTGGGTCGTTCCCCCTTTTAGTGGCTCCATTTTCTGGTTTCCCCTCTTTCCACAGGCTGTTCCCCATTCCCAGAATGCTTTCCCTCTTTGTTTCTGCCTCTTAGCTCCCTTAAAGGTTCAAATCAAGCCCACCTCCCAAGCCTCCACTCCTTTTGCTCCGTGTTAGGATTATTTCGTACGTTTTCTCCAGCACTCGGAGGGCCTCTCGTTTTTGTCTCGGAGTCCTCAGTGCCAAGCACACAGTCAGGGCTTTAATGTTTCTGTGAGTCTCAGAATGCCTCTTCCTGTCTTCCGCAGGGAAGAATATTACCAACATTAGTGAGGCCCAACAGTTGCCTGAGCTTCAGCGGCCCACCTGTGAGAGTCAGGAGAAAATGCTGAATTTGGGCTTCACCATCGGCTCTTTTGTTCTGAGTGCCACCACCCTGCCCCTGGGCATCCTCATGGACCGATTCGGCCCCAGACCCATTCGGCTGGTTGGCAGGTAAAGTGGGGGAAGGGGAGACACAGCCAGTGGAGGGGCTTCTGGAGGGGGCCTGTGGGATTTCATGGGAGGGGAAGAAAAGAGATGGTCCAAAGCCTCACTGATCATGGAGTCAGAAGCCTTGAGTAGGAGTGTCATTCCCGGTCCCTTGGAGGGTGAGGGCATCACCTCTTCTCTCTGAGCCTCGGTTATCTTAGCTGCAGAATGGGCTTAATGCACGGACTTCAGATATGGGCCCAGTGATGTGTCTCTGCTGTATTTCAGGGCCGTTTGTCAGCAGAAAGCTGGCTACCAGATGGCTCCACTCCATTTAGCAAATATATATAAACCTTCTATTGTCCTGAAGGATTTCCTAACCTCGCAGCGGGATGAGGCCTATCCAGAAATAACCTATAAGTTGGAAAATGACTGAAGGCAAAGGAAAGGTCAAAGAGAAGAGCTTGGCAGGAGCAGGGCAGGATCCATGAATTTTTGGCTCCTGCAGTTGATGAAACGCTCTCTGAAGGCAGAAGAGAGTTCCAGACTGCCTTGGGGACAGCCGATGAAATCAGCTACCTTTTCAAGCAGTCCTTCCTTGCCATCATGAACAGATAAACCTTCATCAAGCCCTACTAGGTGGAAAACCCTGTTCTAGATGCTAAAGATGGCAAGCTGGGAGAAAAGTCAGATTTCCTACTCTCAAAAAGCCTACAGTTTAATAGAGGGGGAAGCAACAGTCTAGGTGACCCAGTGGATAGTGTGCGGAACCTGGAGTCAATATGATCTGAGTTTGAATCTTCTTTGGGGCACCTACTAGTGACTCTGGGCAAGTCACTTTACCTTTCTTTAAAATTGGGATAATCATAGCACAGAAGCATAGTGAGGATCAGATGAGTTATGATATATGCAAAGTACTTTGTAAGCCTTAAAATGCCATCCATCGATGGTGATAATAATGATGATGGAGGTGATCACAAAGGAGAGGGCAGACAAGGGCTTCAGAACTTTTGAGGAGAGCGAACACTTCCAGCCTCACCTTAGAGAGGCAATATGGTACAGTGGAGAGATAACTGGATCTAGAGTCAGAAGACCTGAGTTCAAATCCTGATTCTGTCATTTACTACCTGCATAAACTTAAGAAAGTCATTTCCACTCCTTAGGCTTCAATTTCTCATCTGTTAAATGATGGGGCTGGACTAGAAAAGTCCCTTCTGGCTCTGCATCTATGATCTTATGATCTCTTTGGCCCTGAGTTTCCTCATCTCTAAAATGGAAGAGAGGTTGATCTAGAACAATGGTTCCCAAACTTTTGTGGCCTACCGCCCCCTTTTCCAGAAAAAATATTACTTAGCCCTCCTGGAAATTGATTTTTTAAATTTTAATAGCAATTAATAGGAAAGATAAATGCACCTGTGGCCATCACCACTCCCCTGGATCGCTGTAGCACCCACCAGGGGGCGGTGGCGCCCACTTTGGGAATCACTGCTCTAGAAGATCTCTGATATTCTTTCCTGTCTACAGAATATGATCAAATCAATCCACAATTATTTATTAAGCATCTACTGTAAGGCACTTGGCTTGGCCCTGGTGATATGAAGTCAGAAACGAAATGGTCCCTGCCCTCAGGGGGAAGAAGAAGAAGGAGGGAAAAAAATCCAATGTACACAGATAGGTCATTACAGAGTTGTTTCAGGGGAGGCACTAGCAGTTTCCTAAGAGAAGAAAGTAAGGAGAGAAAGCATTTCAGACACTAGGGAGAGTCTACGAAGTCCCAGAGCAGAGGTGGAATTACCATGTGTAGGGATGAGCGAGTAGTCATCTTGGTTGGAATATTAATTCATGAGGGTGACGTGCTGCAAGGTGGGCTGAAGTCAGATTGTGATGGGCTTTGAATGCCAAATGAAGAAGTCTGTAATTTATCCTGGGGGCAAAAGGGAGCCAGTGGAGTTTCTTAAGTGAGGAAGGGTGGTGGCATGATCAGATCTTTGGGGATATCTGTTTGGCAGATGTATGAAGGATGGATCCAGTGATGGCGAGATTGATCTGGGGGGTGGTGGGGTGGATAATGCCTTTTAATGTCCAACTGAGAAGTGATGAAGACTTTTGGGACTCAACTTCACGGAAGTAGCAAGAAGGGGCCAGGTGCGAGAGATCCGTGAAGCTTGAATCAACGACACTTTGGATATGTGGCGTGTTGGAGAGCTGAAGAGCACTGAAGTTTCCAAGGCACTGAGGGATGCCTCAACAGAAATAGAGAAGCTACGAAGATTCATTTGGATTGGGAAGAGGAGAATGAGTTATTTTTTTTTTTAAAGAAGGGAAAGGAATAGCATAATTTATTTCTTGGATTCTCTTGAACCTTTTCTTTGAAAACAAACCTCTTATTGATAGCATTTGTCTTTACATCACTTGCTTTTCTAAATATTCTCTCCCACCCACTTCTACCCAGAGAACCAAGCATCCCTCATGATGAAGAAGAAAGAAGAAAGAGAAAATAGCTAACTAGCTCTGTTTGGGGCAGCGTCTGATGGAGAGAACCAGTAGGCATTTGGTACAGGGGACCGTGAGGCTAGGCTGAGCATTACACACAAGCGTATTGTACTGAGGAGACCTTTTGGCAAACTGGAAGCTGAGATATAAAAAGGATGGGGCTAGCGGGCTCATGCAGGACTCTGACCCCTCTGTGCCATCACTTATGGTCCCATTCTCCACAGCTCCAGCTTCGCAGCTTCCTGTGCCCTGATGGCTCTGGCCTCTCAGAATCCCTTAGGTGAGAGAGCTCCATCCCTCTAAGGCTTGTGCCCTCCATCTCCCACTCCCCTTCCCTTTTCCCGGGTCACAGCCCCGCTTTCTCTAGCTGTAGGCCTCCACCTGGGAACCTAATATTGCAAATTCCTGGAGGGAAGGAAGCCCTGGACGGTTGAGGGTGGGATGGGGACTACTACTTGCCACATGATAACCTGTCCTTGGTTTCACACCCTCCTCTCTCTATTGGCCCCCAGTTTTGTCTCCGCTCATTTTTCTGGCCTTGTCTCTGAATGGCTTCGGTGGCATCTGTCTGACCTTCACGTCGCTCACTGTGAGTTCTGGGCCCTTTCTGGGAGCTGCCTAGTGGTGGTGGGGTACAACCCAGAGTGGGAGCCAACGGGCAGAATGTGGCTGTGTCCCATGTGCCAGTTAGTGGTGATAGTGGGGTACAGCCCAGAGGGGGAGCCAAGGGGCAGAGTGTGGCTGTGCCCAGGTGTGCCAGTTGGTNGGCAGAGTGTGGCTGTGCCCAGGTGTGCCAGTTGGTGGGGTACAGCCCAGAGGGGGAACCAAGGGGCAGAGTGTGGCTGTGCCCAGGTGTGCCAGTTAGTGGTGATGGTGGGGTACAACCCAGAGCGGGAGCCAAGGGGCAGAGTGTGGCTGTGCCCAGGTGTGCCAGTTGGT
>NW_025370281.1:522-2389 GCF_016433145.1 Gracilinanus agilis | reverse complement strand
AGGTATTTGCACAGAAAAGACCAGGGCTAAATGGAAAGTTTGATATCCAACCACAAAAATCGAGAGAAACATGAAAAGGTAAATAAGATACAGAGGGGAAAGAAAGAAAACTTATAATTTTTAAATTTGCCTTTTTAAGGGCCTCAGTGAGATCTAATTATCTGTATTCCTATGTAGGGAAATGTTATGTTTAATTCTCTGTAGTGAACTCTATTCACTATTATAATATTTACTATTATAGTAATAAGAAGAATAATTCACAGGGTGAGGGTGGAACACTAAATAATCTAAGATGGCGTGGGGGATGGGAAAGAGGGGGTAAATAACAGGGGACACCAAGAGAAACTTCAGTGAATAAGAGGGCACACAAAGAGGGCATGGGAGGGAGAGGGGACAAATACTATTATAAGAAGGAGAGGAAGAGAGCATAAAGAGGTAATAATCAAACCTTACTCTCAGTGTAATCAACCCGGAGAGGGAAGAGTAGCTATACTATCTATTGGGAAATAAAACTCTTATCTAACCCTTCTGAGAAAGTTAGAAGGGATAAACCAGGGGGAGCAGGGGAGTGGGGAGGTCAAAAAAAGGGAGGGGTGAAGGGGGAAGGAATTCATGAGGCCTTTAAAAACAAAAAGAGGGGGAAAAATAAGGGAGGGGGTAGAAAGGGAAGTTAATCAAGGGAGGGGATAAGGGATAGGGTCTTAATAGCAAACCACTGGTTTTAAAGGAAATAGTTTAAGGAAAAGGGGTAGGAATGGGGGAGGATTTGAAAATGTCAGCAAATGCACAACTGATGATTATAACTCTGAATGTGAACGGGATGAACTCGCTCATAAAACGGAAGCAAATAGCAGAGTGGATTAGATACCAAAATCCCACCATATGTTGTCTACAAGAAACACATATGAGGCGGGTGGACATACACAAGTTTAAGGTTCAGGGTTTGATCAAAATCTTTTGGGCCTCAAATGAGAAAAAGAAGGCAGGAGTGGCTATTATGATTTCTGACAAAGCCAAAGTAAAAATAGATATGATTAAAAAAGACAGGGATGGTCATTACATCCTGATTAAAGGCAGTATAAACAATGAGGAAATAACACTGCTCAATATGTATGCACCAAGTGGCATAGCACCCAAATTCATAAAGGAGAAACTGGCAGAGCTCAAGAAGGAAATAGACAGTAAAACTATACTAGTGGGAGATCTAAATATTCCTCTGTCAGATCTAGATAAATCAAACCGAAAAATAAATAAGAAAGAGGTAAGAGAGGTGAATGAAGTCCTAGAAAAATTAGATCTAATTGATATGTGGAGAAAATTAAATAGGGACAAAAAGGAATACACCTTCTCCTCAGCTGCACACGGCACATTCACAAAGATTGACCATGTTATACGGCATAGAATCATTGCAAACAAATGCAAAAGAGCAGAAATAATAAATGTAACCTTCTCAGGTCATAATGCAATAAAAATAATAATTAGTAAGGGCACTTGGACAGGAAAATCAAAAACTAATTGGAAATTAAATAATATGATTCTTCAAAACCAATTTGTCAAAGAAGGAATCATAGAAACAATCAACAATTTCATTGAAGAAAATGACAATGATGAGACATCCTACCAAAATCTGTGGGATGCGGCCAAGGCGGTACTCAGGGGGAAATTTATATCCTTGAGTGGATATATTAACAAATTAAGGAGGGCAGAGATCAATGAATTGGGCATGCAACTCAAAAAATTAGAAAGTGAGCAAATTAAAAATCCCCAGATGAAAACTAAATTAGAAATACTAAAAACCAAGGGAGAAATTAATAAAATCGAAAGTAAAAGAACTATTGAATTAATAAATAAGACTAGAAGCTGGTAC
>NW_025370281.1:0-425 GCF_016433145.1 Gracilinanus agilis | reverse complement strand
CAAATTGATAGTATCAAAGATGAAAAGGGAGACCTCACCTCTAATGAAGGGGAAATTAAGGCAATCATTAAAAACTATTTTGCCCAATTATATGGCAATAAATATAACAATTTAGGAGATATGGGCGAATATTTACAAAAATATAAACTGCCTAGATTAACAGCAGAAGAAATAGAATACCTAAATAATCCCATATCAGAAATAGAAATTGAACAAGCCATCAAAGAACTCCCTAAGAAAAAATCGCCAGGGCCTGATGGATTCACAAGTGAATTCTATCAGACATTCAAAGAGCAACTAATCCCAATACTATACAAATTATTTGATATGATAAGCAAAGAAGGAGTCCTACCAAATTCCTTTTATGACACAAATATGGTACTGATTCCAAAGCCAGGTAGATCAAAAACAGAGAAAGAAAACTA
>NW_025370280.1:0-1864 GCF_016433145.1 Gracilinanus agilis | reverse complement strand
AAGGAAGGAAGGAAGGAAGGAAGGAAGGAAGGAAGGAAGGAAGGAAGAAAGAGGAAGGAAAGAAGGAAGGAAGGAAGGTTGATAGGTAAAATAAAGGAGATATAATGGCAAGAAAACTAGACTGGTACATGTTCTACCATTGACTGTGAGATCTCAAAATCTTGATTTCCTTATCTATAAAAAGGAAGATGTTGAACATGAAGCCCAAAGCCCTCAACACTCCCTAGCTCAGCCTAAATGAGATCAAAGTGTAACTGGGAAATATTTGACAAAACAAATAAAAATACAATAAAATATATAATATGTTGATATATGATTTTCTAAGTCATTATGGGGCCTCCAGGTATGCTTCTATATGGTTTAAAGCCCCCTGTTTCTATCTGAGTTTGATACCGCTGAATTCAGATGACATATAAAGGCCATCTATTTCTAATATCTTATAATAAAATATATAATGCAAACTTTTATAATGTAAACTTTTATAATTTAAACATTGTAAACTTTTAATCCTGGGTATTTTAGGTTGCAGGATCAATAAGATTCAACTGCAAACAATACTTTTAGAAGGCTTCTCAAAGTGGAGGAAAAACCCATTTTTCATTTGTATGTGATATGCCCTTACTTAAAGGTGTGGGGTACAAGCCAGAGACTTATTCCAGGAAATACAAGTAAATTGTGTCTTGTGCCAAGAATGGATTGAAGCCATATCTGATATAAGAAGAAAATTCCTTGCTCATTTTCAAAAAGATTCTGGAATGTCTCTTACCTTGATATTTTGAATCTGTGATCTAACCCAATGTGCAGACTCCCTCCAACAAAGCAAATCACAGCCCTGCCTCTCCTGTTTCACTCTTTTCCATATCCTCCCATAAATCTGCACAAGGAGTCCACACAACATGCTAGGAGCTGTCCTCTAGAAATTCCTTTATGTTAATTTAAATAGGTATCAATGGAGCATATGAGCTGCCCATCAATCGATGGCCCTTGCTCTCTCTTTGTCTCTAAAACCTAAAGTATTTGAGCTTAAATCTTAAGCATTTTCACATATTGTAAGAAGTTTTTTGATGACCATGTTGGGTGTGGGGTGTGTGTGTGTGTGTGTGTGTGTGTGTGTGTGTGTGTGTGTGTGTGTAACATTTACGCTAACTTTATCCATCCAATATATGGCATCGAGCCTCACTGATAGTGTTCACTGGTTGTTATTGTGCATCACTGGCCGGTTCACAGGTATGCATCGCCTTGAGTCCAAAGCAAACACAAAGTGTAGATTCTTCGCCTCTTTCTAATCAGAACAGTCAATTCTAGCTCCCTATAGGTATGTTAATGTTTCCTCATTTAGAGACTTACAGAGAGGGCTTCTGAAGAACATTGCTCCGGGCAACATTTTTGCTTTATAGCTGTCTGTAATCGTCATATATCCTTCTTGCCAGGGATTTCCTGTAATAAATACTTTTGTCATCTCAACTAAGGAAGCTGTTGACCTGAAACACCTTGTGCTGAAATATTGCTTTTGCTGACATTCTCAGTAGCAAGTTGCTCGGGTGGTTTGGGTTTGTTTGGGGGGTATTTTTGCATTGGAAAGAGGAAGGTGAGGGAAGGGTGCAGACTGGGGAACCAGGAAGTTGGTTTGGGATAATGAATTCTATTTCTCTATTGGGTCTAACAGAAACATTTTTGGGTTGCTGTTGTCACCGAAACCCAAGAAGACAATACAACAAAGGTTGCTTCTATTAAGGGAAAATAAGTGGTTTAATGAATTTTAGATGATCATCATAATAATAGTTTACATCTAAATAATATTATTAGAGATTTTTGAAGCACTTTATCCCATTTGATCCTTACAGCAACCCAGGGAAGGTAGATG
>NW_025370279.1:0-1397 GCF_016433145.1 Gracilinanus agilis | reverse complement strand
TTCGTGGTGAAGAGTTCCAGTCTCTTTAAAGTAATGGTTCTCCTGTTGGAGTCAGGATGCAGACAAAAGCCTCTAAATGCAGCCTGTGGGGTTTGGGTTTTATAAGGTTACTCACTTACAAAAATGAACCATGTGGAAATAAGTTTTGCATGATTAAAAAAATAAAGTAAAGCTCTTTCATTTCTGTGTGTGTTACGCACAGAAGCCCTTTGGCAGTCTGGTAAAACCTGTGGACCCTTTTCAGAATATAATCTTTAAATTTTTAAAATAAAATCTATAAGGTTACCAAAGAAATGAATTATATTAGAATACAGTTTCCAAAATGTTTTTAGATAAGACAAGTTCATAGACCCAGTCCCTGGCTTCTCTTGATGGGGGTGTGTGGGGGTAGGGGAGAAGGAGGCAGCAGTAGCGGTTGGGCGCTGTCTTTCAGTGAGTACATTCTACCCATTTCACAGATGGGAAGAATAAGGCTTCAGAGAACTGTGAATCAGAGTGGGATCAGGAGGGGGAAAGAGCACCTGGAAATGTTTATAGCTTTCCAACAGAAACATATGTTTTTCATCCCCTGGAGTCTGGAATTCTTATCAGCCTTCCAGCAAGAGAAGGGGCCGGAAGTGGTTGGCTACTGTATGTGGCACTCCACAGAGAGCCCAGAAGGGCTGCTGAGAGATGACTCAGCAGCCTCAGCTCCCAATCTCTGATCCTGACATTCAGGCCAGCGCCATTCGGGCTCTGAACCCTGAGAGCAAAATTTCTGTTAGATATAAGGAAAAACGTCTGATTGATCTGCCCGCAAATGGGAAAGGATGTCTCCTGAGATAGTGAGCTGCTCATGACTGGAGGTCTCCAGGCAGAAGTGGAACGGCTGGGTTTTTATATTGATGATGATTTGAAAATATGTCATATGAGGATCATTGGAAGGAAGGAATTGGGGATATTCAGCTTAGTGGGGAGGAGAATCGGGAGGGTCTGAATCCTAGGAAATTCAAGTGTTTGGAAGACTGGCACAGGGCAGGGGGAGACACAGAGACAGAGACAGAGAGACAGAGAGAGAGGGAGAGACAGACACAGAGAGGGAGAGGGAGAGACAGAGAAACAGAGTCAGAGAGACAGAGAGAGACACATACAGACAGAGACAGAGAGACAGAGGGAGGGAGACAGAGACAGAGAGATAGACAGAGACAGAGATGAAGAAAGAGGGAGGGAAACATAAACAGAGAGAGAGAGAGAGAGAAAGAGAGAGAGAGAGAGAGAGAGAGAGAGAGAGAGAGAGAGAGAGAGAGAGAGAGAGAGAGAGAGAGAGATACGTATGGGAATCAGGAAAGGAGACTTCTTTTTTTTTTCCTTTTTTTTTTTTAACCCTTGTTACTTCGGTGTATTGTCTCATAGGTGGA
>NW_025370278.1:0-5011 GCF_016433145.1 Gracilinanus agilis | reverse complement strand
TCTCTCTCTCTCTCTCTCTCTCTCTCTCTCTCTCTCTCTCTCATTTTCTCTCTCTGTTTCCCCCATCCTTTCCTTTCTCTCTCCCACCTCCACTCTCTGAATGTCTTTGTCTTTATCCACCTTTCTCTTCATTCCCACTGTTTAATGATTATATAAACTATCATCCTTCTTGATTTAAGGACTTTCACTTCTGCCACAGTTTTTGATTCTTATCTGACAATATTCATTCTCTTCCTCCCATCTCTTGATGTCTTTCATTCACTTTCTACTTAAAGACTTGCTTCAGTTCTGCTCTACAATCATTTACTGGGGTGGGGGTGGGGTATTCAGGGAGGACTATCACCTCTGGTACGATGACTTGCCAAGCCCTTTTCAGGGCTGCTCACCAATCTTAGGCATCTACCTGTCCCCCAGTTCTCACCAGTGACTCTAAGAAGCTCTAGCATGTTCAGTGGCTGGATCCTGGGAAAATCATCTCAGCAGATGGGCTAAACCAGGTTGAGGATAACTGAGAAGCTTCAGGACCATCAGTGACTTAGGGGGATGTCTACCCTAAGCATATGAAGACTTTCCCTGGCAGAAAGTTCAGATGAGAACAATTTGTTCCAGTGGCCATGAAGGTGGCAGAAGCAGGTACTGGGGGACAACTTAGAGCTTGGTCAGTCATCCACATCCTGCAACATTGCCAGTTGTCTTGACTTTTGTCTTGCCACTGGATTCTGATGACTGAAGAAGAGAAAGGGAGGACTGATGCCTTTGTGTAACTCTGCCTCACTTAAATCCAATTCATGAGCAAGTCAAGACATCACCTTTGGTGTCATTGGTCCTCTTCAACAAAGGATGAGCAAGCAATGTGGTAGGATATACAACCATCAATGTACTGTGTGAGGTTCTAAAGCTAAGGAAACAAAAAGAAACATAAAATCGTCTCTGCCTTCAAGAAGCTTACAATCCACTGAAGAAAATTATATGGATGCAGACAAGTAAATACAAAGTATATACAAAGTAATAGACATAATCTAAAGAAGAAGAAGAAGAAAGTACCAATAACCACAGAGAGGTATATTTTACTGTCATGAGGCTAGAGACTTGGTGAGGATTTGAGGGGTTTTCTTTTTATGTAAAGGACTCTAATCTGTATTTACAGACCTTTGATAAAAGGGAACTCATTACAAGATGAGGCAAGTCCTTTACATTAAAACCACAACTCAAATCCTTTCTAAGGCTCTTTGTCTCACAAAAGTAAATCCCACTAAAAGACTTAGAGATCTTTGTCCTTTTGTGTAGGAGGTGCCCCAATAGCAGCGCTTTGAATGAAGTCAGGAATTCTAAAAGACAGAGGCCATGACAGTAGTGGAAAGAAGAACCATGTACATAGGGGAAGATCTAGTTGATCTATTCTGAAAATATATTTCAGAATAAAAGCTAAAGAAGCATAATATTTTCTTCCAAATTAAGTATAGTGCTACAGCAGCAAGAAAAACACACTCCCTAAGATGGTATCTTTAATCTCTATATAAACAAATAAATACTGTTATTTTCATGAAACCTTTAATTTGAGCACCTTGCCCATTTTAAATGGCGAAATGAACTAACCTTTAAATTTGTATGTGTGTGTGTTTTTCAGTAACACAAATCTATATTTGGATAAGCCAACTGATTGGTATCTTGGTTCAATTTACAAGAAAGCTGTTTACCGTGAGTTCACTGGCATCGACTTCAAGACTCAAAAACCAAGAACAGAAAAAGACAAACATCTGGATTTGCTAGGTACTGAATTGTGTGATTTGGCTGGTCACTCTATAAGACCTATATCAGATTGCTCTTCCTTTTCTTGGACTCCAGAAGTGATCCCATTGCAGAAAAGCCTCAAACCAATTTAGACAGTCAAGAATGAGCATTGTCCAGTGATGTTGCCACAGGAGAGCCACCCTGAAGACAACTTTATAATTCAGTTCCAGTGTAGTTAACTGGCTAAGGCTTTTGAGGACAAAATACTATTTGAAACTATCTGTTTTCTATATGATTCTTTTTCATTGCCTTTTTCACATAGAGCTGCAAAGACTTGATCTCAAGAAACTAAAATCATAGGAATTGCAGGGTCAAAAACCGGCAGAGGCTTTCAGCATTATCTAATCAAATCCTTTAATTTTACAAATTAAGAAACTGGGACTTGGAGAGAGGGAAAATTGTCTATAAGTGGGATCTCCATATTGTTCATTAAAATATGATGGAACCAACATTTGAGAGTAACATGTAGAATTTATTATATACTATTTTTAAAAAAACACCTTATCTTCCATCTTGAATCAATACTAAGCATTGGTGCCAAGGCAGTAAGGGCTATGAGAGTTAAATGACTAGCCCAGGATCACATATCTAGGAAGTGTCTGACCAAATTTGAACCCAGGACTTCTAATCTCTGGGCGTGGCTCTCTATCCACTAAGTCACCTAGCTACCCCTATATACTATTTGTTAAAGCAGATTGGATTACTACAGACACTACTAATTTCATAAACAAGTGTGTATGCATATATTATACTTGAAAACATTTTTATCAAGCTCACATATAACCTATATAATATATAATATGGACCCTAATTCTCCAGCTAATATATAACATATATATACATATATGTATATGTATATATGTATATATAAACATATAAGCAAGCAAATAATCATAGAATTGTAGGCATTTAAAATCAGAGATATATAGTTTGTGGATCCCAACACATTGAGCTTAAAGAAAGAGAAATCAAGTCAATAAATACTTCCTAAGGGTCCATGATGTGCCAGAGCCTGTGCTATGTGCAGGAGAGCCGAAGAAAGGTAAAGAACAAAAAGATAGTCCTGGAAGTCAAGGAGCTCATGGTCAAATGGGGGAATCATGAGAGTATAGGAAAATAGAATTTGAAAGTCAGAAGTGGATTCAAGGGTCACTGGTCCAACCCATAAATAAAAGATATCCCCCCTAGAACACACTTGAGGAGACATCTAATTTGTATTTAAAGACCTCTGATGTGAGGGATCCTGTGAGCATCAAGTAAGCACCGTAGGACAGCTCATTCCACTTATGGACAACTCAAATTTCTATGAAGTTTGTCATTGTTAGTTTTGTTTGTTTTTTGGTGTGTTTTTATTTTTTTCCTAATATTCAGTCTTCATTTTGCCTTTTTAGTAATTCTTCCTTGCTGTTTCTTCTGAGGCTACAGTTTTAAGACTGCCTTTAGAAATGCGGCTTAGGTATAATTTTTTAAAACCACTCTTAAGCTAGAGAGCAGTAGCTCAGCTGTATATCTTGGTAGATACTCCCAAGAGTGTCCTTCTTCTCACTACATCCTGGGCTCTGCAGGCATGATCATGTAATAACATTAATGTTTGCAACTTGTTTAAAAGGCATTACCTCATTAAAGCCACATCAACATCTTCTTAGGGAGGTATAAAAAGTGGTACCCATTTTAAAGATGAGGAAACTAAGACTTACAGAGGTAAAAGAGACCTCATCACATAGCTAATAAATTTCAGAGATTAGACTTGAAAAATATCTTTGTGACACTCTCTCCCAAATCAGTACTAAATCAGAGAGGTTATTTAATTTCCCCAAGGTCACACAGTTTATAAGAATGTTTTGTTTTGTTTTGTTTTGTTTTGTTTTTGTGAGTCAAAGGTCCTGAGCTCTGGTACTTATTATCTGTGACTTAGGACAAGTCACATCATCTCCTTAGGTCAGTTTCCTCATCTTTACACCAAGAAGGTGGGACTAGATGATGGTTAAGATTCTTTCTCCATCATGTAACCTTGGAAAAAATATTCTAAATCAATTAATTAAATAAAAATTTTCAAATTAAAAAACAAAAGATTCTTTCTCCATCTATAATCCTAAATGTCAGGGCAAAGACTCAAAGCTAAGAGTCCTTGACTTCAAATGCTGAAGTTTCTCTTGCTTAGCCATCCTGACTCTTCAGAGTTGTGATGAGAATTCTGTTAAAAGTAGCAATTGTTTCAGTTTATCATATTTTTGACAGAAGAGAAAGGTGAAGAAAAAATGTTCCTCTTTTTCTCTATTCCTTGGTCCCTTGCTATGAGATTTCTATTTGGTTCATTAAGAAAGAAAAGAGCTGGCTCAGTTTTTAAACCCCCAGGAATGCTTTAATCTGATGTACCAAATGCTTCTTACAGAGGCCATTGTTCTGAAGAAGGAGTTCTGGTATCTAGGTTACTAAAGTCTTGAAAGCAGCTTAAAACCAGTCTATATAAGCCAACACTGAGTCCCTTGTTTGTTGCACTCATTCGGGTACACTTACAGTACCTACCCAAACTCCCCAGCCTTCTCATCCTGAATCTCCCTACTTTGCAAAAAGAAAATTTTTATGTGGGGAGCTGAAACCTGGAGTACTATCCCCGCCCTCCCAAAAAAGCCTCTTGGACTTTTTTTTGTCAGGCGCCCCTGACAAGGCTATTCCAGATTCAAACTGTGAGTCTGTGGTTCCACAATCATACAAAACCATGACTCATGAGCCCCCACCAATGTGCCTCCTTCTACTCATCAGCCAGAGAACATACTTCCAAGCAAAGACTTTTAATGAAATGCATATTAAGAAAAGTAGCAATAAGAAATTTGCTTATAGTTCTGCAGTAGATTTTTTTGACAGCTCATTTTGTGAGGGGTGGTGGAAAGGCTTGTGGTACTCAAAGGTGCTATAATTAAACAAAAAAGATAATCGACAACAATCACTATGCTTATGTTTGGGAGGGTAGATGACTTAACACTTATATTTTAAGTGAGATAACACCAATGCATCTCACTGTTTCCTCCTTATAGGTCCAATAATGGATGCAAATGTTGGACAAACAATAAAAATCATCTTTAAAAACATGGCCAACAGATCTTATTCTATACAAAGTCATGGAGTAAAAACTAATTATTCCACTGTAACTCCAACAAAACCAGGTAACTGCTTGGGGAGAAAGGTAATCTAGGATAAGGAGTATTTCTTTTTTTTTTTT
>NW_025370277.1:470-1912 GCF_016433145.1 Gracilinanus agilis | reverse complement strand
GAACTATTGAATTAATAAATAAGACTAGAAGCTGGTACTTTGAAAAAACAGATAAAATAGACAAAGTACTGGTCAATCTAATAAAAAAAGGAAAGAAGAAGTCCAAATTGATAGTATAAAAGATGAAAAGGGAGACCTCACCTCTAAAGAAGGGAAAATTAAGGCAATCATTAAAAACTATTTTGCCCAATTATATGGCAATAAATATAACAATTTAGGACATATGGACGAATGTTTACAAAAATATAAACTGCCCAGATTAACAGCAGAAGAAATAGAATACCTAAATAATCCCATATCAGAAAAAGGAATTGAACAAGCCATCAAAGAACTCCCTAAGAAAAAATCGCCAGGGCCTGATGGATTCACAAGTGAATTCTATCAGACATTCAAAGAGCAACTAATCCCAATACTATACAAATTATTTGATATGATAAGCAAAGAAGGAGTCCTACCAAATTCCTTTTATGACACAAATATGGTACTGATTGCAAAGCCAGGGAGATCAAACACAGAGAAAGAAAACTATAGACCTATCTCCCTAATGAATATAGATGCAAAAATCTTAAATAGAATACTAGCAAAGAGACTCCAGCAAGTAATTAAGAAGATCATCCACCATGATCAGGTGGGATTTATACCAGGAATGCAAGGTTGGTTCAACATTAGGAAAACCATCCACATAATTGACCATATCAACAGTCCAACAAAAAAAAAATCACATGATTATCTCAATAGATGCTGAAAAAGCCTTTGACAAAATACGGCATCCATTCCTATTGAAAACACTGAAAAGTATAGGAATAGAAGGGCCTTTCCTAAAAATAACAAACAGTATATACCTAAAACCATCACCAAACATCATATGCAATGGGGATAAATTAGAAGCCTTCCCAATAAGATCAGGAGTAAAACAAGGATGCCCATTACCACCTCTATTATTCAACATAGTACTAGAAACACTAGCAGTTGCAATTAGAGAAGAAAAAGAAATTGAGAGTATCAAAATAGGCAAGGAGGAGACTAAGCTATCACTCTTTGCATATGATATGATGGTCTACTTAAAAAATCTTAGAGAATCAACTAAGAAGCTTGTAGAAATAATCAACAACTTTAGCAAGGTTGCAGGATACAAAATAAATGCACATAAATCAACATCATTTCTATACATTTCCAACACACTAAAGCAGCAAGAAGTAGAAAGAGAAACACCATTTAAAATCACCCTAGACAATATAAAATACTTAGGAATCTATCTACCAAAACAAACACAGCAATTATATGAAAACAACTACAAAACACTTTCCAAACAAATAAAACTGGATCTAAACAATTGGAAAGCCATTGATTGCTCATGGGTAGGATGAGCTTACATAATAAAAATGACAATTCTATCCAAATTAATTTACCTATTTAGTGCCATACCTATCAAGCTACCAAAA
>NW_025370277.1:0-370 GCF_016433145.1 Gracilinanus agilis | reverse complement strand
AAAATGTGAAGGAAGGGGGCCTAGCAGTACCAGATATTAAACTATACACTAAAGCAGCAGTCATCAAAACAATATGGTACTGGCTAAGAGATAGAGAGGAGGATCAATGGAATAGACTGGGGATAAATGACATCAGCAAGACAGTGTATGATAAACCCAAAGAGCCCAACTTTTGGGACATGAATCCACTATTTGACAAAAACTGCTGGGAAATTTGGAAAACAATATGGGAGAGATTAGGTCTAGATCAACATCTCACACCCTACACCAAGATAAATTCAGAATGGGTGAAGGACTTGAATATAAAGAGGGAAACCATAAACTGTTAAGTGAACACAGAATAGTATACTTGTCAGATCTGTGAGAAAGG
>NW_025370276.1:0-6560 GCF_016433145.1 Gracilinanus agilis | reverse complement strand
AAGGAAGGAAGGAAGGAAGGAAGGAAGGAAGGAAGGAAGGAAGGAAGGAAGGACTTGTCAACTTACCATGAGTAAAGCACCATGTTAAGCATTTTGCAAATATCTCCTTTGATCTTCACAACTTTGAGGTAGATACTACTGTTATCCCCATTTTACAGTTGAGGCAACTTAGGTAAACAGAAATAAGTTACCCAGGGTCACACACACACACAAGTAATAAATGTGTGAAGCCAGAACTCAACTCTGCTCTTGAAAGCAACTTGAAGATAATGGACGCTTCGGGGACAGAGGTACCAAGGCAAAGACTGATTTCATTGACTTTGGTATTTGGCCTAGGGTTTTGGAAATAGAGTCCTGGGGACTCTTGATGACCTTTCAGAAGCTGCCATTATGCCAGGTATTCAGTAGAGAACCCAAATATATGGCCCACAAAGAACTCATGCCCAGTTCCATTGGAACAATCCAGCAGATTAATTCAGCTCACCATTGCCACTGTCACACATATGTATTCTGAATGTCATCACAACTGGCTGAGACCATAGAGCTCATTTTGTCCAACCCTCTCATTTAACAGAAGCCAAGGAAAGGGAAGGAACTTTGGCCCAAGTCAGACAACTAATTAGCAAAGAACCAAGGCTAGACACCTTGATCCCAGTCTAGTGCCCTTTTCTCCCAGCCAGCTTCCCTTCCTAGGGATAGTTTCATAATGCCACTTTGGATTGATAGTTTCTTCTTTCTTTCTTTCTTTCTTTCTTTCTTTCTTTCTTTCTTTCTTTCNTTTCTTTCTTTCTTTCTTTCTTTCTTTCTTTCTTTCTTTCTTTCTTTCTTTCTTTCTCTTTTTTTTTTGGACAAAGACATCAGGGGAGCAATTTGAATAATTCATCTTTCAGCTCAGGGGCCCCGGGCCCTGGGGAAGTAGAATATTGTCTGAGCTGGCTCAGCAAGCTTTCAAAGGGGCTGGGGGACTCATGCAGGCATCCTCCCAGGCTGCTCCTGTACTGTGCTCAAGTTCAATTTGGCCTTTGAGCCGAACTGGGAATTCAGAATTTAAGCTCCTAGTCAAAGATGTCACATTATTTCTCTAGCCTAAATGAATCCATTCATCATGCTTTATTCAGCCTCAGCTTCCGAATGTATAGTAGTATATTAAACACAGAGGGCTCATTCAAGTGCTTCTCCCCCACCCCACCCCGATTGCATTATCCTTTTCCAACTCTTCACTGAATTTAATAGGATCAACTACCCTAGTGCCCCATGAAGATGTCCATGAATTAGGTTCCTGTAAGCTAGCCAGGAGAGGAGGATGAAATATTTATGATCTAAGCCCAGGATTCCAACCCATCAAAGGTCTTTGTTTGTTAGAAGGATTATCTACCTGGCTTTTGGCCCCACCACTCCCACCCATACTGGGACCACAATAAAACTTACTGCTTTGCCAGACAGGCTTCATTCTTGCATTATTATGCATAGGCTGGCATCACATCTTTTTTTTTTTTTTAACCTTTGCTTTCTGTCTTAGTCAGTAGTGCAAGGACTAAGCAAATAGGGTTAAGTGACTTGCCCAGGGTCACATGGCTAGGAACTGTCTGAGACCAGATTTTCCTTTCTTCATTTCAAGCCCTTCTTGATGGTCAGAAGACATCAGTTGTGGGGGAGCACTGTAGGTATTTGCCTTATTTTTTAATTAAAATTTTTTTCAATGATCATCTTCCCCAACCATAGGGAGGAAAAAACAAAAACAATCTTTGTAACAGAAATGATGGTGTATGAAACCCTATGAAAGTACATTAACACACCCTTTGGCAGGACTGATTTTATTGTGGTTCTGTAACAGGAAAGGGGATGGTATGTGTAGCAAGACAGAAGGTGATTGTGAATAAGAAAAGTAAGGAATAAAATGAAACATGACTAGACTGAAGACGTGAAGAAGTGAAGGTGCCTTTCCCTGCCATCGTGTTATGAAGGCAGATTTCTTCCTATATATAAAGCAATTTTTGCTTATGGAATAGGACATGGACAGCTCTCAGAGGTAACAGTGGAAGGGAAAGTTCTCCAAGGTCAGTCCTGAGTGATGGTTGAATGCTTTCATCCTAGAAAGCATCTAAAGTAATTTGGGCAACTCCTACAGGTTTATCAAAAAAAGCTATCCAAGAAGCAGGGAAAGAATGAAAAAGAAGGGACATTCTTTCCTTTTTGCAGAAGTGGGAGACTATGAGTATTGGAAATGCTGTCAGAATCAGTTTATAGTGTGAGGGTTTTTCTGAACTATTTCCCCTCCCTTCTTTTTAAATCTTTGTTATTATGATGAATGGAGATTGGGGGCAGGAAGGAGTATATTTGGAAATAAGGTCTATGTAAAAGCAAAAGAGATTAATAAGAATAAGATTAAGAAAATAAAGAGCATACTTGTCTTTAGGTGACACCTAAGGGCCAGGGTCTTAAATTTAACATCAAGAACTGGAAGTCCCAAGTCTTATCTTCATTAGGCTAATCATTACCAGTTCCTTAAAATAATCTTGCCCACCCTCCTTGGTTTATAAATGAGGAAACTGAGGTCTGGAGAGATTCCATTATTTACCCAAGGTCACATAACTAGTTTATTGTAGAACTCAGATTTGAAATTATATCTCTTTTTCCCCAATGTTTCTGGAGCAGAGATATAAGCATTTATTAAGTGTACTATGTTCCAGGCACTGATGTATGTGATTTACAAATATTTCATCTCATATTCACAATGACCCAGGTGATAAGTGCTATTTTTATCACCCACTTTTTATTTTTTAATTTATTTTTATTGTACTTCTATATTGGTCATTGCCAAAAGAGCAACTCTTTCATAACCAAAACCCCCAAATAAAATTGTAAATACATTGATATGAAAGATGACTCCAACAGTTCTGTCTCTGGAGGTGGATAGCATTCCCTGTCATATGTCTTTCAGATTATCCCAGATCTCTGCATTGCTAGGAGTAGCCAGAACTTTTGACTTGAGGTCTATCAGGCTTTCTTCTGTAGCTCACTGGGTCTCATCAAGAGTCCTGAGAAATATCTCTTTATCTGACTTGACTATCCCCACCAGCTATCCTTCAGGACATGTCGCTGTGAGTCAGATTCCTACATGCTGCAAGGGAAGATATACAACATGCATTTTCAATGATACATCAAACTTCCCCATAATAGGTCTGTTTACTGCTGAAGGCCATGGAAGTGTGAACTATAACCTCAAAAACCGGTGAGTGGATTATTAGATAAAATAATCCTGAGAAAATAATTTCTGAATTTAAAAAAACAAAGCACTCTACTTATATCAAGAACTGTGCTAAATTCTGGGAATACAAACAGAAAAAGATATACAATACATCTTCTCAAGATTTTCTAGTTTGGAAAGATAACACATAATGGAAAATTCAGCTGCTAGCCAGATAGAAGGTTCAGGAGGGGAGCATCATTACACTGAACAGAGCTCTTAAGTTTTTCAAAGTTATCTTTATAAAATTATTACTGTATAAGTTATTCTCCTGATTCTGTTCACTATACTCTGCACCATTTCATATAAATATTCCTAGGTTTCTCAGAAACAATGCCCTTCATTCTTGCTTATATAACAGTATTATTCCCATCACATCTGTATACCATAAGTTCTTCATTCATTCCATAATTGAAGGACACTCCCCCAGTTTCCAATTCTTTGACACTGCAAATTACATTTTTAGAGTTTATTTTGCTTAAAATTAATCCTTCCTTTTAATTCTCCCTCCTCTCTCTTTTCCCTCCTGTTTCCCTGTTGAGTGAAATGTATTTTGATAACTAACTACATATGTGTTTGTGTTTTCCCTCCTTTGACAAGTTCATACGAGTCTGAGATTCAGCCATTACCCCCCCACCCCTTCCTCCTTGTTTATATAGATTTCTTGCATATCTCAATTATGTAAGATAATTTTACTTAACTTCTTTTCTCTTCTTGTAGTTCCCAGTGAATTCCTCTTCCTCCCTTATTCCATTCTTGATTTAGAATCATAAAAATATAACAGGGCTACTCTCAGATCCTTTGTCTAATTAGACTTTATTAACTCTGATGGTAAGTGTCATAGGGGCACATGTGTGTCATCTCCCCATATTTGGATGTAGCTGTTCATTTGTTTGCCTTTTTCTATTTCTCTTGATTCCTGTGATTGCACTTCAAAGTTTCTGTTCAGCTCTGGTATTTTCATTAGGAATGTTTGGAAATCCTTGATTTCATGAAATTTTATTTTCCTCCTATATGATGATGTCCAGTTTTGTTGGGTTAGTTATTCTTGGGTGTAAGCAATATATATAATTTTCCTTCTGGGATATCATATTCCAAACTCTCTGCTCCTTTATAGTTGTGCCTGGGAAATTATGTGTGATCCTAACTCTCCTTCCTCCATACTTGATCTCTTTCTTTCTGGCTATTTGCAGAATTTTTTTTTCTTTGACCTAAAAACTATCTATAATGCTTTTAGGAGTTTTCATTTGGAGATTTCTTCCAGGAGGTAACTGATGAATTATTTATCTTCTGGTTCTAAAAGAACTTCACAGCTTTCTTTTATTATATTAAAAGCTTTTTACCACCCCACCCCCCTTGGCTTTGAAGTAGTATAATGATCTTTAAATTTGCTTTCCTCAATCTTCCAGATCAATTACTTTTGTTATGAGTTACCTTACATTCTCTCCTCTTTTTAAGCCATTTAGTTTTGTTTTAAAAGTCCCAGTAGTAGGGTAACTCATAGATCAGTGAATAGAGAGTCAGGCCTAGAGACAAGAAGTCTTGCATTCAAAATCTGGCCTTAGACACTTCCTTGCTATGTGACCCTGGCCAAGTCATTTAACTCTAATTTCCTAGCCCTTCCCAATCATTCTGTCTTTGAACCAATACTTATATTGATTCTAAGACAGAGGTAAGGGTTTTAGATTTTTTCCAGTAGTATTGAGGTCAATGACTACAATTTGGTTCATTCTAATTTTCAGGGAGTTTGAGCAAGTTCTCTTTACAATTATTTTTTTCCACAGATCTCATTTCTTTCACATTTTTTACTCTAGTACTCTCACTTCATTTATAAAAATATTTTGAACTCTTTTCCACTCTCACCTTATCTCTTTCAGAAATTCTAATTGAACTTGTTCACAAGAAGCATTTTTTCTTTGAGACTTTTCTTGCAGATGTTTTGGAGCTAGACTCTTCTTCTTGATTTGTGTCTTGAGCATCCCTAGTATTATAATCACTTTTTATGTTAGAATTCTTTTTGTTGTTGTTGTTGTTAATTCATTCTTCCAACTTCCTGACTTAAAACTTTATGTTAGAACCAGGTTCTAAGCATTTCTGGAAAGAATGTCTGGGATGGCGTGGTGTACTCTAGATTTCTGTTACTCTATTCATGAGGAATTGAATGTGTGTTATTCCAGGATTTCAAGTACAACTCAGGATGAAACCTGTAAGATTTCAGTACTCCCCAAATGGTCAGACGAAAGACAAAGTCTGAGCCCTCTCTTCTGTTCTGAGTTCTGCAAGTTCTTGACCTGAGTTTGGCTCTAAACAACACATCTTTAGGTTTTCCCTGGTTGGAGTTCTAGGAAATTGGTTCTGGACTCAGCCATTATCACCCAGCCAGAAATCTATGCTGATTTAGGGTAACAGAACTTCAGATGACTCATCTATTTTCTGAAATTACTACCCTGATTATTCTTCAACAGGCTTCAAGCCTTGAAAATAAAGTCAATCTCCCTTTTCTTAGCATGTCTACTATAGCTCAATTGACTACTCCTGGGCATCTTTCTCAAAGGACACAGCAAATAAAAGGTATAAAACATCCTAATATACTTAAGAGAATTGGGGAAGTGTCTCTTTGTCTTGTTTCCCTGATGATTTTTTCCCCTTTTGGTATGGGACTGTAATACAAGAAAGCCAGTGGAATTCATATTGTGTGTGGAGATAGAGAGTGAAGGGAAGAAGGATTTTGCTTTCTTGCCTATAGGTTTCTCAAGATCCCAGGTGATTTAGAGAGAGGAGCAAGTGAATATAGGTTCTAGGACATTTCTACCATAAATGGCTGCCCTTTGTTAGAGGACAGACTCAAAGGAAGATGGTAGTGGTATATGGTAAACATGTCCTGGAATCCATCAACCAAGATTGCTCTCTCAATCAACCAAGAAAAATCCCATCTATGTTATAGTAAAATTTATCAGTATGAGCATCTTTCATGGCCTTTAGCCATGGTACTTGTCCTTCTTTGCCTCTATCTTCCCATTTGTAGATTATGGCAAGAAGAACCTACCTTTCTCTTTCCCCTGCCATTACACACATTTTTCTCTAGAACTTATGAAAGGAAGTCTAGTCAAAAGTTGTATCCTTGCTTCCCTTGGCTCATCCTTGTGTATTTCCTCCCAGCTGTCCATGTATGTTTATGATGAATCATGAAGGAGGGTCTATAAAAGACTCCTCGGGGCATACAGTTCACAAATGGAGTTGGACCTCCAAGAAGCGCACCTTGTTATCATTAGAGTATAAGGTAGGAGACAATCCACCAATTCATAGAATGAAA
>NW_025370275.1:0-5364 GCF_016433145.1 Gracilinanus agilis | reverse complement strand
TTCTTTCTTTCTTTCTTTCTTTCTTTCTTTCTTTCTTTCTTTTTCTCTCTCTCTCTCTCTCTCTCTCCCCTTACCTTCTGTCTTAGAAGTGATACTAAGTATTAGTTCCAAGGCACAAGAATAGTAAGGGCCAAGTAATTGGGGTTAAGGGACTTGCCCAGGGTCACCTAGCTAAGAAGTGTATCTTCCTTCCTTCCTTTCTCTTTCTCTCTCTTTCTCTCTCTCTCTTTCTTTCCTTTCCTTTCCTTTTCTTTTCTTTCTTTCTTTCTTTCTTTCTTTCTTTCTTTCTTTCTTTCTTTTTTCTTTCTTTTCCTTCCTTCTTTCCTTTCTG
The DNA here is from genome assembly GCF_016433145.1 of Gracilinanus agilis. Taxonomy (NCBI): domain Eukaryota; kingdom Metazoa; phylum Chordata; class Mammalia; order Didelphimorphia; family Didelphidae; genus Gracilinanus; species Gracilinanus agilis. The sequence goes on along the minus strand of NW_025370275.1, from coordinate 5,033 downwards.
CATATGGAAATATGTTTTGTATAACTTCATTGAATAGCTTATTTCATATTGCTTGCCTTCTCAGTGGATGGGGGAAGGGCAGGAGGAATGGAGAGAATTTGGAACTCAAATTTTTAAAAAGTGAATGTCAAAAATAAATTTAAAAATTAAATTCTTGTTTCTTTCCAACTTTCCTTCCATAAATTAGATAATGTCCAGAGGAGAGCAAGCAGTGAATGGTCTTGAGTTCATGCTGTGTGAAGACTGGTTGAAGAAACTGAGGATGATTAGCCTGAAGAAGGGAAGATTTAGCAGACATGTAAAGCTGCCTTTGACTATTAGGAACACTCACCGTGCAGGAAAGAACGAGGAGCAGTGGATGAATGAGAGGGGGCCTGGCATAGCTGATAGGGCACTGAACTTGAACTCAGGAAGACTTGAGATCAAATCACGCCTCAGACATTTACATTTACTGACTGGGTGACCCTGAGCAAGTCACTTTGCCTTTGTTTGCCTAATTTTCCTCATCTGTAAAATGGATCTGATGGGCTCTTAGGTCCCTTCCAGCTCTTAATTATAGGAGCCTATAAGTTAGAAAAGGGCAATTTTAGGCGTGAGATAAGGAGAAAATTTCTAACAACACAAAAGTGTAGAACTGGAAGCCTCAGAACTTAGCAAGTTTCCTTCAGGTAGCATTTTACAATGAAAAGAGACCTATATTTGGATTCAGACAACTTAGGTTCAAATCTCAGTTCAGGTCTGCCATTTACTACCAGAATAACATGGGATAAATCCCTTCACCTCTGTTGGCCTCAGTTTTCTCGCTTGTAAAATGGGACTAAAAAAGATCACCTCCGACGTCCCCTCTTGACCCACACACACGCTACTGCTCATCCCCAATGCCCGGGTCTGGGCTAGTGCCGCGAGCGCTCTTCTAGGAGTCTAGGCTGGGCTGCCCGCTCTGTAGTGCTCCTCCCGGCTCAGACTCCGGGCTTCTGTGACTCATGGATGTTACATAAGTTATTTGTGCACTGCCCGGCCGATAAGGCTCCAGGAGCAGCCAGGTGCCGGCCTCTGACCTGTGACCCTCATTCAGCCATCCATCCCTGACAAGGCTCAGAGGAGGAGTGGAGATGGAGGGGGAGAGACAGACAGAAAGAGAGAGACAGACAGACAGACAGAGAGGCTGACAGACAGAGACAGAGAGAGACAGACAGAGAGAGAAAGACTGACAGACAGACAGACAGTGCTGTTTAATTGAATGAGAGGATCATACAGTTTAGAAATGGAAAAGCCTCCCTTCCTTCAGGGGTCCGACCCCTTTCCAAGGTTAAATGACTTGCCCAGAGTCACACAGGGAGTAAGTGGCAGGATCAGGATTTGAACTCTAATCCTTTGCCTCCAAATTTAGCATATATTCTAGTGACCTTTCCACTAGATACAGTTCAAAAAAGCTATGCAAAATGCCCTTTGGTGCCTTTTCAAAGTCCTCAGCATTCTAACTCCTAAAGCAACTGTTGGAATGTGTCAGCTGAATTCTAGCTTGCTATCTCTATCTATTCCATCTTACTATGTATTCTGTATCTATTTCTTTTTCTCTATCTATTCTATCTCTATGTCATCTATTGTCTCTCTAGCTTTTGTATTCATCTGTTTATTCTAGCTCTCTTTTAACTCTTTCTTTCCCTCCTCCTCCCTCTTTCCCTCTCTCTCCCCTCATTTCTCTCATTTCTCTCTCTCCCTCCCTCCCCTTCCTTCCCTTCCTTCCTTCCCTCTCTCTCTCCCTCCTCCCTCCTTCCCTCTCTCCCTCCTCTTCCTCACTTCCTTCTCTCTCTTCCCTTCCCTCCTTCCCTCTCTCTCTCCCTCCTCCCTCCTCTTCCTCACTTCCTTCTCTCTCTTCCCCTCCCTCCTTCTCTCTCTCTCTCTCTCTCTCTCTCTCTCTCTCTCTCTNTCCCCTCCCTCCTTCTCTCTCTCTCTCTCTCTCTCTCTCTCTCTCTCTCTCTCTCTCTCTCTCTTCATTTATCTTTATTTTCTCTCTTCCACGGGTTTTCTAGGCCCTACGTCTACGTCTACTTCTTTCAATCAGTCTATTTGTTATTGTTCAGTCATATCTGACTTTTCATGACCCTATTTGGGGTTGTCTTGGCAAAGACACTGGAGCAGTTTGCCATTTCCTTTTCCAGCTCATTTGACAGATGAGGAAACTGAGGCAAACAAGATGAAGTGACTTGTCCATGGTCACACAGCTAGTGTCTGAAGCTGATTTGAACTCAGGAAAACATTACAAATGTTAAAATAGTATAAAAACCTTCCTGATTGATACTCTACTGCTTTACCTAGCTGCCCTTACCAATCCCTATACATTTTGTCAAAAGTTTTTATCCAGTGGCTAAAAGCCCTTCACTCCTTCCCAACTTGATTGACTAGGCAGCTAATTCGTTTCAAGACATTACCCTTTGGGGACAGTTATGTGGCTCAGCGGATTGAGATTCAAATCTGGCCTCAGACACTTCCTAGCTGTGTGACCCTGGGCAAGTCACTTAACCCCGTTGCCTAGCCCTTACCACTGCTCTTCTGCCTTGGAACTGATACCCAGTATTGATTCTAAGAGGGAAGGGAAGGGTTTAAAACTAAAAAGAATACCAAAGGATATGAACAAGCAACTTTCAGATGAAGAAACCAAAGTCATCAATCATCATATGAAAAAATGTTCTAAATCCCTCTTGATTAGAGAAATTCAAATTAAAACAATGCTGAGGTAACATCCACACCTATTAGACTGGCCAATATGGCAGTGAAGGAAAGTGGTAAATGTTGGAGAGGATGTGGCAAAATTGGGACACTAATACATTGCTGGTGGAGTTGTGAATTAGTCCAACCATTCTGGAGGGCAATTTGGAACTCTGCACAAAGGGCTATAAAACTAGGCATACCTTTTGATCTGGTAATGCCACTACAGGATCTGTATGCCAAAGAGATCATAAAAAGGGGGAAAGGACCTACTTGTACAAAAATCTTTATAGCTGCTCTTTTTGTAGAGGCAAAGAATTGGAAATTGAGGGGAAGTCCATCCACTGGGGAATGGCTAAACGAAGTGTGGTACACATTAGTGATGGAATACTATTGTGCTATAAGAAATGGTTTTAAGCCAGATCATTTCAGAAAAAGCTGGAAAGATCTTCGGGAACTGATACAGGATGAAATAAGCAGAACTAGGAGATCATTGTGCACAATAACAGCGATCCTGTACGATGATTGTGAAAACTTGGCTCCTCTCAGCGATGCACTGATCTGGGACAATCCTGAAAGACTTATGATGGGGAAAGCTCTCCACCCCCAGAGAAAGAACCCTTGGAGTCATCCTTCACCTGGGTTTATGGTTTTACTTGTGGGCTTCTGTTATGTATGAGTTTGCTCTTACAATGACCAATATGGAAGTGTATTTTGCATGACAATAAAATTTTTGTTTTAATTATCTCTTCAGTTCCTCCCTCTCCTCCCTGTACCTCTCAGTGTCTCCCAAAGGTCTCTGCACACAGTGGGACTCAGCCGTCTTTGGAGTCTAATTACTGACAAAGAATAACTCTTCCTATTTCTCCAGAAACTTTCTCTTCTCTTCCCCCTTCCCCCACTCTCCTTATCTGTGTTTAATATCTACTTGGAGGAATGTTGCTGGACCACTGGTAAGCCACATTCGGAGGAGGCCCTGAGAAATTCTGCCAAACTTTCCATAGGGGGAGGAAGCTTATCATGGGCAATACTTAGGTCGTCTCACTCGCTCCCTGCATTAGAGTAAGATCTTTTCATCCCAAAGTGCCCAAGGACTCACCCATTTAGAGGGTAAGAGGTAGGAAAATTCCAGCACACAAAGGATCCAGGTCTGTCCCTCTAGGACCCCATCTATTACTACAGTGTGATATACACTCCAAATTCAATTCTATAAACATTTATCAAACATCAAATTAGCAAAGCTGGGAGGAGTAACTCACACTTGGGATGGCCAAGTCAGTATCAGAGAAAGAAACTTAATAGTCTGGAGCAGTGATGGCGAACCTTTTAGAGACCAAATGCCCAAACGGCACCCTCACATCTCATGTGAGCTGCCCCCTTGCCCCAGACAAGGGAGGGAGGAAGCACTCCCATTGGGCTGCTGGGAAGAGGAGTGAGTGAAGTGAGGAATGTCCTCAGGCATTTGTGGAGAGGGGGAGGGAAGCAGCTCCCTCTGGCATATGTGCCATAGGTTCGCCAACACGGGTCTAGAACACTGGGCTAAATATGATCAGATAAAATTCAAAGGGAAAATGCAATAAAATAAAATAAAATAAACTTCAGAAGTACCAAATGAAGGAGTCCTACTCAGATAGGAATTTGTTTGAAAAGGATTTGGGGGTATTTGTGAACCACAAGCTCAAGATGACTCATTTAGCAGTCCAAAAAGCTAATGGATATGGGGCTGCATCAAGAGAGTCAGAGTTCTCAGGAATAGTGAGGAAACAGCCCTTCTGTGCAATCTTCTCAGACTTCATCTGGAATATTTTGTTCCATTTGGGGCACCATGGTTTAATAAGGATGTCGATTAGTTGGTGAGTCTCACAAAGGAGAACAACCAGGATGGTGAAGAGTCTTGAATCATATCATAATATCAGAGACCAAAGCTGGAAGGGACCCCAGAGATCACCTAGTCCAATACCTTTTTTTTCCTAGTGAGAAAAATAAGGATTAGGGAGTTTAATCCATTCGTTTATAGGCATCCAAGTAGTAAGTGTCAGAAGTAGGATTGGATCCCAGGTCCTCTGGCTGAAGAGTCAGATTTGAGAGATGAAAGAGGGGCAGCTGGGTGGCTCAGTGGATTGAAAGCCAGGCCTGGAGTTGAGCAATCTCTCAAATCTGGCCTCAGACACTTTCTAGCTGTGTGTCCCTGGGCAAGTCACTTAACCCCCTTTACCTAGCCCTTTCAAATGCAGAAACCTTGGAACCAATACTTAGTAAAGATTCTAAGACAAAAGGTAAGAGTTAGAGAGAGAGAGAGAGAGAGAGAGAGAGAGAGAGAGAGA
>NW_025370274.1:3828-3935 GCF_016433145.1 Gracilinanus agilis | reverse complement strand
AAGGAAGGAAGGAAGGAAGGAAGGAAGGAAGGAAGGAAGGAAGGAAGAAAGGAAGGAAGGAAGGAAGGAAGGAAGGAAGCAAGGAAGGAAGGAAGGAAGGAAGGAAG
>NW_025370274.1:0-3755 GCF_016433145.1 Gracilinanus agilis | reverse complement strand
CAGCAGAAGAAGGAAGGAAGGAAAAAAGGAAGGAAGGAAGCATTTATTAAGCATTTCCTATGTGCCAGGCACTGTGCTAAGCACTTTGCAACTATAATCTTATTTGATGCTCACAGCAATCCTGGAACTTAGGTGCTATTATTATTCCCATTTTACAGATGAGGAAATGGAGGCAAATTGAGGTTAAATGTATGACAGTCATACAGCTAGTAAGTGGCTGAGGTTGGATTTGAACTCAGATCTTCCTGACTTCAGGTTCATCACTCTATCCACTCACCACATAGCAGCCTCTAGATACATTTAGACTCAGAAGGGACCTTAGAGGTCATCTAGTCCAATTCCTTTATGTAACGGTTGAGGGAACTAAGACCCAATTATGTTAAATGACTTGCCCCAAATCATTATCAATAGTATCTGGTAGATGACCTCAGACATTTCCTAGCCCTGTGGCTCTGGACAAGTCACTTAACCCCAACTGCCTACCCTTACCATTCTTCTGCCTTGGAACCAATACACAGTAACAATTCTAAGCCTTCTGTTGCAAGGTTTTTTTTTAAAAAATAGTATATAGTAGAGGGGGCAGCTGGGTAGCTCAGTGGATTGAGAGCCAGGCCTAGAGATGGGAGGTCCTGGGTTCAAATCCGGCCTCAGACACTTCCCAGCTGTGTGATCCTGGGCAAGTCACTTGACCCCCATTGCCTTCCCTTACCACTCTTCCACCTATAAGTCAATACACAGAAGTTAAGGGTTTAAAATAAAAAAAATAGTATATGGTAGAGCTGGGATTCAAACCCAAGTCCTTTGACTTCAAGTCTAGCACATATCTATATCATGACTTTTGAGAATCATAGAAGGTTAGAGATAGAAGAGACACTGGAGGCCATTTTCCCCAATGACTTTTGCCATGGGAAAACTAAAATCTACATAGGGGGAAGATAGCTACCTTTTGTGGGCAGGAGCTTTTGTTTTGATTGGTATTTATTTCCCCAGCATCCTCAATGCTTGTTGCCTTCTCCCATGCCCAAAACACACTGTTGCCTTCTACCATGCCCAAAACACACAACCACTTAATGAGACAGATGGGACAAGAACACAAGTTATCTAATACTTATTTCATTCATTCTCTTCAATTCTTTGATTAAGGTTATTGATCATATCAATATAAGTGCTACTTTCAAGTGGGTAGGTCAAAATTTATTGCTTTGCCATCTTATGGCACTTTTGTATAATAGCTCCTCTTCAGATGATGACATGCACTTGAATGGATAGTCCCCTAAGACATATCTCTGTGCCAAGACATACCAGATGGGCATTGAACTGGGCACAGACTCTGGGCAAGTCACTTACCCCCACTGCCCAGCCCTTAGTGCTCTTCTCTCTTAGAACCAAGACTTAGTATTAATTCCAAGATGGAAAGCATTAAAAAAAACTAAAGAATAGACCCATGGATAACCTGTATAGCTGATGTCCAAAAGCTTCTTAGAAATCAAAAATAATCATGAGGTTGACAGCAGCAATCAACAATTGGATGAGTCATAGAAGGTCTATGAAGGTAGAGTACCACCACCCATACTGACAGAAGCATAGATCCCTGAAGCATAGAAGAAAGTTATATCCTTACATCACCATCCCTTTACTGTGAGTGAGCTCCATGCTGCTCTTATTTTTATTTTTAAACCCTTGCCTTCCATCTTAGAATGAATACGAAGTATTGGCTCCAAGGCAAAGAGCAGTAAGGGCTAGAATTAAGTGACTTACCCAGGGTCCCACAGCTAGGAAGTATCTGAGGCCAGATTTGTCAGCCCTTTCCCCCTCATGAATGTTGTCTCCTTCACTGGACTATAAGCTCTTTGAGTACAGTGGAGTGTTGCTGTTGATGAGTAAGGCACGAGGCTGCAGAAGTAGGCAGGGGTCAGACTGCTAAGGGACTGGAATGCCAAACTAAGGCATCTTTTCTTCCACTATATAGATGGTAGGGAGCTATGGAAAGTGTTTGAGCACAGGGGAAGTGAAAGGGAAATTTCAGGAAGATTTAAGTGGAAAGTGGGGGGAGACAGGGAGACCAGTACTTGGTGCCAAGTACAATAATGTGATTAGATTGGTTGGTGACTCCTGAAGAAGAAAAAAAACATGAGAGCCATTAGATAATATTGAGAAGGGACCCTTGAACCTTCCTCACCCTGACACAATGAGGAAACAGAAACATTATCTGTTTAGCCAGGCTCGAACTAGCTTTCAAGTACCCCCATCCCAGGTAAGAAAGTCTATATGGTGAATCTGTCTGACACCAGAGATATTGATAGGGTCCCTTTCAGGGGAAGAGAAAAATTTGATCTGGGATTCACCTGTGGCTGTCAGGGGGGAAAGTGTTAGCTCATGAATAATTCAGAGTGAATTAAGAAACTGAGAGTGTCCTCTGCCCTGAAGAGACTTGGTTGGCCATATCAAGCTCCATCTGCAATAGAGCCATCCCGGAGTGTCATGCCCCCTGAAGCTGGCCCCAAGCCACCTTTCTCTGCCCAAAGAAGCAACTCTGAAAGTAGAAAGCCAGGGGAAGCTGGAGGGCTAAGGAGCAAGAAGGAGGGAGATGGGAAATGAAGCATCCTGGTGGGAAAGACCTTGCTTTTGGCTGGTAATTCCATCCAGCCCGATTTCAGCCCCCAGAAACTCTTCTTCTGTCCCTAATCACTTAGGTTTATGAACACAACAGATGGTCATTTCCCAGTGCCTGGTTTTCCACACAAAGGCCCTGCTTGTTCATGAAGAAATAACTGAATTACACATAATACTATCCCTTTCGAATGTCCAGAGTTCTTTCCAAAGAGGTCCCCCCTTCATTTCATAGGCTTTTAGACATTATAAAACCCAGAGACACATTGAGATGAGTCCCAGACATGGAGCCAGGAGTCCTGGGTTTGAAGTCTGCCTCAGATTCATGGCTTTACTTCTCAAGTCTCAGTTTCCTTGTCTGTAAAATGACCTCACAGGCCTGGTGCCTGAAATTCTCTCTTTTCTTGGAAGCCCTACTCCCTTCTGGGCTCAGCTCCAGGGCTGCCTCCCACAAGAGGCTTTTTCTAATTTCCCTTTATTATTAGAGCCAGTCTTCTAGGAGTCCCATCACTCCTGCTCTACCCTCATTTTCTACCCTTCATAAGGTAGCTTTCAACCTACTGTCCCAGCCTCATTCCCAGTGCTCATTCGAAGACTATATTCCACTCAAACTGGCCCACTTGGTGTTTTCCAAACTTGATTTTTCACCTCTTACTTCTGTTTATTTGTTCAGAAGTCTCTGCCCCACTACCCCATCCCAGACTGGATTCACTCCTCATCTGCCCCTCTTAGAAGATCTTTCACTTCCTTCAAGATCCAACTCGGGTGTGTGAAGCCTTTATTTTCCCTAGATGTTAACACTCTCCTTCCTCACACTGTCTTACATTTATTCATCTGTTTGCATGTTATATTCCCCAGGAGAAGTAGGATCTTTGAAAGTAGAACTTGATTCATTTTGTCTTTGAACCATCCCTAGCACCATCCATGTAGTCTAGAACATAGAAAAATACTGGTTTCATTCAATGGTCATAAACACAAACATGAGAGCACTTAATAAATATATTATTATTGGGGCACCTAGGGGGCTCAGTGGATAGAGAGCTAGCCATGGCTTTAAATCTGGCCTCAAATACTTTCAAGCTGTGTGACCTTCAGCAAGTCACATAACCCCAGTTGACTAGCCCTTATCACTTCTGACTGGGAAT
>NW_025370273.1:0-1148 GCF_016433145.1 Gracilinanus agilis | reverse complement strand
GCCCAGCGGATAGAGTGCCAGGCCTGGAGTCAGGAAGGCTCCTCTTCCTGAGTTCAAATCTGGCGTCAGACACATAGTAGTTGTGTGATCCTGAGCCAGTCATTTCATCCTGTTTGCCTCAGTTTCCTCATCTGTAAAATGAGCTGGAGGAGGAAACGGCAAACCACTCTGGTATCTTTGCCAAGAAAACTCTAAATGGGGTCACAAAGAGTCAGACATGATGGAAAAACGACTGAAAAATGAGAATAGTACAGAGGATAGGGAGCCAGGTCTGGAGTGAGGAGGTTCTGGGTTCAAATCTGGCCTCAGACCCTAGGCAGCTGGGTGACCCTGGGCAAGTCACTTAACCCCATTTGCCTAGCCCTTGCCCTTCTGTCATAGAGTTGTTACTAGGACAGAAAGTAAAGATAACAAACAATAAAGTGATGTCTCCTGGGAGGCAGTCAGTGGCTGCTGTTGGCAGATCCCTCGCCAGGGAGGACCTCTTCTTAGCCTCATGGGGTGGGAGCCGTGATCACCCTCATTCTACAGATGAGGAAACTGAGGCAATGGCTCTTCCCCCCACCCAGGTGTTCCCTGGAAGCTGCATGTGTGGATCGAATCCCTGAGGACGTCCTTCTCTCAGTCTCGCTACTCCGTGGTCCAGGGGCTGCTGCGGGAGTTCTGCACCATCAAGGAGGAAGACTACAACGAGGAGCTCGTGACTGAGGGCCTCCAGCTCATGTTCGACATCCTCAAGACCAGCAAAGTGAGTGACCCTCCCCCCTCCCCATCCCCCCGGGNCTGGAGTCAGGAGGTTCTGGGTTCAAATCTGGCCTCAGACCCTAGGCAGCTGGGTGACCCTGGGCAAGTCACTTAACCCCACTTGCCTAGCCCTTGCCCTTCTGTCATAGAGTTGTTACTAGGACAGAAAGTAAAGATAACAAACAAAAAAGTGATGTCTCCTGGGAGGCAGTCAGTGGCTGCTGTTGGCAGGGAGGACCTCTTCTTAGCCTCATGGGGTGGGAGCCGTGATCACCCTCATTCTACAGATGAGGAAACTGAGGCAATGGCTCTTCCCCCCACCCAGGTGTTCCCTGGAAGCTGCATGTGTGGATCGAGTCCCTGAGGACGTCCTTCTCTCAGTCTCGCTACTCCGTGGTCCAGGG
>NW_025370272.1:0-2591 GCF_016433145.1 Gracilinanus agilis | reverse complement strand
ACAATATATATAGTAATATCTTTTACTACTATATATATATATATATATATATATATTTACATCCCACTGATTTTGAGCCCGAAATGACTCCTGAAACACCTGGCTCTTCTCTGGAAAACTCCAGCAAGCTCCTTGATCGACACAGTAGAAGGCAAACTGAGAGGGGAAGGCATTAGCAGCTACAGCACCTCAGGAAGGCCTTCTGCAGAAGGTGGGAGTTGAGCTAAATCTAGAAAGAAGCCTGAGAAAGGAAAAGGCAGAGGGAAGGAGACATAACACTTCTGGTGCATGGGGACATCTGGGGGCACAGGCAGAGAGATGGAGAATCATGTTGAAAGAACCCCAAACCAGAGTTGCTGGATCTGAGAGGGTATGGACTAGAAAAGTAGGAAGGGACTAGGTGGTGAAGAGCCTTTAAATGCTAGACGAAAGATTTCTATTTTATCCTGAGGGGCAATAGGGAACCCTTGATGCTTAGGGAGAGAGTCAAACTCGGGATTTAGAAAAATCACCTCGATATCTGCATGGAGGATGGATTAGAAAAAAGAGGACAAAACGGAGGTTATGAGCCCGGGTGGTGGTTGTCCTCCACGGTAATAGGGGGATTTAGAAGAAGGCAGTGTTTCAGGAGGGAGGGGTGTAGAAAAGTTCTGTTTGGAATGTGTTGACTTTTAGACATCTATGGAATATCCAGCTCAAGATGCCCCAAAAAGAGCACGTATGACTGTAGTTCAGGAGAAAGTCTAGAGCAGGATGTAGATATCTGGGAATTGTCGACATAGAGATGGTTTTTGAACTCATGAACTAATAAGATCTTCCTAGAGGGAAAGGAGAAAGGGGGCAGGGACAAGGCCAGGGGGGTGGGGGCACAGATAGGAGTGTCTTAAAGAACCAGCAAAGGAGACTGAGAACGAGCAGAGGGAAGGATAGGAGTGCCAGAATACAGCCCTGTCATGAAAACTATGGGAACCAAGAATGTGTAGGAGATCTAGGAGGATCAACGATGTCAAATGCTGCAGAGCAGTCAAAAGGATCAGGACTGGGGAGGGGCCAGAAAAAGTCATTGGTTCTGGATCTCTGCCCGTGATGTCTTCATACACCGAATTTAATCTCCTTGAAGGCAGGGACAGTTTGATTTTTGTCTTTGTGTCTCCAATGTCTAAACAGTTCATGGCACACATTGGACCTTAATAAGTACTTAGAGGTTAGAAAGATAGAGATGGGGTAGATAGAAAGTCAAGTAAGAAAAAGGAGAGAGAGAGAGAGAGAGAGAGAGAGAGAGAGAGAGAGAGAGAGAGNAAAAGGAGAGAGAGAGAGAGAGAGAGAGAGAGAGAGAGAGAGAGAGAGAGAGAGAGACAAAGAGAGAAAAAGAGAGACAAAGAGAGAGACAAAGAGAGAGACAAAGAGAGAAAGAGACAGAGTCAGAGTCAGAGAGAAGAATGGTAAATAAATGGATAGACACAAAGATAGAGAGTGATAGGGACAGACAGATGGTAGACAAAAATAGGGAGATACAGATTAGAGAGGCAGAAGGACCGATGTTGAGGCAGGTAAATGATAGACAGGATGAAGATAGAGAAATAAACAGATCGCTGAAATATAGAAATAGACAGAAATCGATGAGGCTTCCTAGATGGAGCGATAGCAGCACAATGAAAGGACAGATAGGTGGGCGACTGGCAGGTAAAGGACAGCGCGAGCCCCCGCTTAGTGTCCCTGGAGGACAATGGTCCAGCCACATACACACACCCCCACCCCACCGCCCCCGCTTGGCTGGGTGACCGCGATGCCATGGCGGTGTGACGGCTGGGGCTGCGGGGGTGACGAAGCTGCTGCGACTCCTCCTAGAGGTGGTTCCGAGGAGGAGAAGGCGGCGGCGGGAGGACCAGAAGTGGGAGCAGGAGCGGGAGCTGGCGCTGGAGGAAGCGGGTTTCTCCTTCTCCGCCTCCTCCGCCTCCCCGCCCCCCGTTAGTTAGGATCCTGGCCTGGAGAGCAGAGCCGCCGCCGCCCGCCATTGGCACGCACACACACACGCGCGCACACACACATATACACGCACACACTCACACGCACACAGACTGCGCGCACTCACACTCACTCTCTCTCACACACACATACACACACACAGACGCGCGCATCCCTCGCTAGCCAACAAGAAAGAAAGGAACGAAGGAGCAGGGGAGCGGGGAAGCGCAGGAGCTGGGAGCCGGACGGCGCTGGCCTTGGCCGCCGGCCCGCAGCCGGACGGGCGAACGGACTGAGAAGCGCTGCGGGGCCCAGCCGCCCGCGGCGGGGGCCAGGGCTGGGGCGCCCGAGACAGAGGAGGAGGAGACGTCAGCTGCAGGGTGCAGGTGAGAGCGTCTTCAGGGTACTGTAAGGACCGAGGGTCTTCTCGGGCAGCTTCCACCCCCACCTCCTACCTGTGGCCAGGGCTGGGGGGTAGAAGGGGACAGGCAGCCTGTGCTAGGGGCCAGGGAGCAGGGAGCAGGAGGTGGGGGGCGTTCAGCATGAATGAGAACGAGGCTGCGGCCCCAGGGTGGGGGGCGCTGAGCTGAGTCGGGGCGCAAGGATGGAGACGCCCGCGATGGGGG
>NW_025370271.1:0-7024 GCF_016433145.1 Gracilinanus agilis | reverse complement strand
CGCCAAGCCCAGCGGCCTAATGCACTTGGGGATTAAATATTTATAAGTTTGTCTGTAGTTCTCGCCCCAGGATGGGGATGGGAGCGGGACACGAATGTGCAGGGGACTCCAGAGGTCAGATCCAAGCCTCCCGGGAGCATCCACTCAGACCTCACGCCCTCTCCAAGCCCTCTGCTCCCCTGGGATTCGTCTCTGGCTCTCGGGTTCTGAAGCCGAATCTGCCTCTGGACCCCGTCTCTGTCTCTAAATTCCGTTGTCTCTGCGTTCGGAGCCCTTTCTCTTACATCTCTGTCTGGTGCCTTCCTCATTTCCCCCCTCTAATGGTCCCTGCACCGTTTCGGTCTTCTGTCAGTCTCGCGCCTCTCGCTGTCCTCCCCACCTCTCCTTTCCGGACATTTAGAGGCAGCTTAGGGAGGAAAACCTGAGTTCAAATTCGACGCCAGATACTTACTGGCGACCCTGGGCAAATGGCCACTCCTGCCATCCTCAGTTTCCCCAATTGTAAAATGGGGATGCTTCTAGCACCTACCTCCCAGGGCTGGGAAGAGCAAATAAGGTAATTTAGCCCCGAGCCTGGCACTTAGTAGGCGCTTAATAAAGGCTTCCTTCCGGTCTCACCCACATAGCTATCTCTATCTTTCTCTGCCCAGGCAGTCCTCAGACTGGGAAGGGATGTGCGTGTCCAGGTACGGTCTCGGGCGCAATCCCTGGCTGGGGAGAAGGGGATACAAGCGCCACCTGGCGTTTGGGTACGAGGGCTGAGGCTGCAAGACCGGGACAGGGGTGGGTCTGCCCGGGTCTCGGAGAGGAAAGGACTGAAGGAAATGCCCTAAGGGGAGGGATTGGGGAAGGATGTGCGCCCAAGGTTAAGGGGCTGAGGGAGAGATCCCCCGAGTACTGGAGGGCCAAGGGATGAGGGTGAGGAGCAGCCGGGACCAAGCGGGCGAGGGGCCAGGTGCTGTGAAGGGCGGGGGGTTGGGCGCAGCAGATGGCTAAGAGGAGGAAGGGAGAGAGAAGCTGACCGCAGCCACCGTCATCCCGCTTATGCTTTTTGCCAAGGAGACGGGGAAGGGAACCCAGGCCGGAGCTCCGCCCACCAGGTCCCCTTTCGGCGCTTCCCCGGGCGTGGTCAGCAGTTTTTTCTCCTGCCAACCTGTGGCTGGCATCTCCCTGAGGCACCTTGAGAGAACTACAGTTCCCAGAAGGATGCGGGGCCAACGCAACGGCCAGGGACGTTCCTGGGAGCTGTAGTCCCAGCAGTTGCTGAACTCCCCGCATCTCCGACGTACCCCGGCTTGCGGGGGTCTCGCGGCATGGCTGCGGCTCCAGTCTTCTTGGGGAGTCAGGAGTCTCACTGCGCCCGGGGATTGGTGGACTTCAAGATACACGGAAGGAGAAGGAATCCGGTTGGGCGTCCTCAGGGGCTGGGGCGGTGTCTGGGACTGGCTCTGGGACACCCTGCCCTGATCCTGGACCCTTAGAAGGACCTCCACGGCTGCCTCGTACTACTGCCTGGTTTTACTTGAGAGGAAACAGAGTCCGAGAGGCGGAAAGCGGCTTGCCCAGCCCAGGTGACCCAGCTGCCTTCAGCTCTCTAGCTCTGAAGCTCCTCTGACCCCGGACCCATTGTTTTCTACATTGGATCGGTCTCCTACAGGCAGTGTCTTCAGATGGAGGACACTGACAGCCTGGAGTGTCCCAGGACAGGCGATCAGGATGGAGAAGTCCCTGAGATCAGGCCATGAGCATTAATCCGGAGAAATATGGATATTTCCTTGGAGAAAAGCTGAACGGAGCAGGACTAGGTTGGGGAAAGGGGGCGGGAAGTCTGGGAAAACGTCCTAATAATGTGAGTTGCCCCAGGCATTGGCCGAGGTCCCGAACTCCTCCAGGAAGGCCTTCCAGCAGGTATGGATGGCTTAAAGGATCTCTGGGGTCTCTTCCCTATGCGTGCTTCTGGGAGGCCATGGCATGGGCATTGTAACCCCTTGACCCAGGCCAACTGTAAGCAGGGAAGCTCCCTGCTCCTTTCTGACCTTGTGACTCCTAACCCAAGAACATCTGATAGATCCTGTAAGACCCTGAGATTAGTATCGTCCTTTAGATTGAGATGGATATAGAGATACACCTCCAGGCTACTCCCTGATCCCATCGGGCTCTATCTCAGGCATCCATCTTCAGGCAGACCCCATCAGATGACCAAACGCCCCACCGAATGCCTGAGTGTTTACCACTCTAGGGTCATGCCCTCACTGTTGTAAAGGATATAAAAACCCCTGAACTGAGGCATTCTGGGAGCAACCCCCCAGGTTGTTCCACTCACGCTGTCTTACTGGCCAATAATTCTACATCAGTAATTAAATCTCTTTTTACTTTTAAGCTAAGTTTCAGAGTCTTGCATTCTTGCAAAAGGTGCCCTTCCCGAACCCCCGGGTTCACCATTACACCCCACGACAGCCAGACCCCTGACTCCCCAGGCCGGCTCAGAGTTCCAGTTTTAAACGGCCCATTTATCATCTACATATGGCCACAAGCCAATGAGCAGAGCAGAGGGCTGGGTCCTGGGAGCTGCTCTAGCATCCAAACTAGAAACTTGAGAACCCGAACAGGAGACCCGGACCGTCCGAGTCCCCATCCGCTGGGCTCCCTCCAAGGTTTGGGTCTGCGGGGCGTGGAAGGGCGATTAGAGACGGAGACCAGAAAGGATAAAGGACAAGCAAATCCTCTCAACCAATCTTTATTGAAAGCCCGCTGGGGGCGGCCCTGCGGACACGGATTAGGACCATCGAAGAGTTCCGACCTGCCCGAAGTTTACAATCCACCAAGAGAATCCCCAGCCCCCACCCCAGCGTTTCTCGAGACCCGCCTCCTACAGGCTCGGGCCGGACTACTTTCTGGGTTTTTAATCCGAGGCAAAATTCCCAACCGGAAGGGGGAAGTGGGCGGGGCTCCACGGGGCGGGGCGGGCTCCGCCCTGGGACAAGCGCGCTCCTGGCTCTGGGGGAATGGTCAGCGCTTGCAGACGAGCCCAGGCGCGGGCACGTGCGGCGGGGCACAGGCAGGGGCCGAGCTGAGCTTCGGCTTGGGCAATCCGACGGGCGAAGCGGCTCCGATCGCGTGCCAGCTGCTCCCACGGGCCCCGGCGGGCAGCGCGGGCAGGACCTGCCCAAACCACCAAGGGATGCAGCTGCACCTGGCTGGAGAATCGGACCTGAAAGGAGGCAGACAGCAAAGATGGCATGAGAGGAGCCATCGAGTTCCAGAACACCCACCACCCCCTCGGCTAGCTTTGCAAAAAACTCTGCCCTCTTTACAGAGGAGGAAACTGAGGCCTGGGGAGGGCAGTGCATCGACTAGCACCCACTATGTGCCAGGGGCTGGGCTAAGTGACTTTCCCCTCAAAATTAACCCATTCCCTTCCATCTTAGAATCAATACTGAGTATGGGCTCCAAGGCAGAAGAGCCAAGGGCTAGGCCATGGGGGTTAAGTGACTTGCCCAGGGTCACACTGCTAGGAAGTGTCTGAGGCCACATTTGAACCCAGGACCTCCCCTCCCCAAGCCTGGCTCTCAGTCCAGTGAGCCACCCACTTGCCCCCAACTTGACAAATATTTAGTAAGTAAAGCAGCCTCAGATCTGGTCTCAGAATCCCACCGTAGCCTGCTTATACTGAGCTCCTGTTCCATATAGCACGAATGGAGAGAAGGCTGGGCCCCAAAACAGGAGGGCCTGGGTTCAGATCTAGTGTCATGGCCCCAGGGGCCTCAGGGGCTCCCCCTTGTCTTCCACTGCTTCTAACCCCAAAGCTACAATGCTGAGCCTAGCTCAGGCCTGCCCACCTGCTCCCCTTCTGAAGATGGGGCCCACATCCAGGTCTCTCCTCACCTTCCTGCCTGGAATGGGCTCAGGCTTGGCCTTAGGCTCAAGGGGGCATCCTCGGGGCTTCAAGCGGCTCTTCAGCCTCTGGGGTAGCTGAGGAGGGATCCAGGGGGGTGGTTGCTCACCCCCAGGGACGAAGATGGAAACAAGGAAGGGCTGCAGCCGAGAACCACTCCTGCCCGCTGCTTCTCCTCTGGCCTCTTCCTCATCTTCTCTAGGTCTGCAGGCCCAGGCCCTGAGCAGGGGGCCAGTGAGCCCTGGCGGAGGAGGAGGCTGGCTGGCTGCTTCTCCTTCATCAGATACATCTTCCTCCTCTTCATCTCCTTCCTCATCCTCTCTGGGTCTGTAGGCCCAGGCTCTGAGCAGGGGGCTAGTGAACACTGGAGAAAGAGGCTGGCTTGTTGTTTCTCTTTCCTCATCTCCTTCATNATTTTCTTCATCCTCATCCTCTCCAGGTCTGCAGACCCAGGCCCTGAGCAGGGGGCTAGTGAACACTGGAGAAAGAGGCTGGCTTGTTTCTTTTTCCTCATCTCCTTCCTCACCCTCATCCTCTTCCTCAAATTCATCTCCTTCATCCTCATCCTCTCCAGGTCTGCAGACCCAGGCTCTGAGCAGGGGGCTGGTGAACATTGGAGAAAGAAGCTGGCTTGTTGTTTCTCCTTCTTCATCTCCTTCCTTGCCCTCGTCCTCTTCCTCATCTTCATCTCCCTCATCCTCATCCTCTACAGGTCTGTAGGCCCAGGTCCTGCGCAAGGAGAAGCTTGTCTGAGGTCTTCTGGCTGTGGCCTGGCCCAAGGAGGCCTCTCTGGCCTCGGCTCCAGCTTTGGGGCTCACTTCCTTTGCTTCTCCTTTAGGCTTGGGCTGGAGTCCCACCCTCCTTAGCCAGGCCCAAGCCCAGGCTAGAAGGAAGTGCAGGTCAGACAGCAAGCTGTTCCTGAGGGAGCCCCCTCGGAGGAGGCCAATGGGGTATCCCAGGTCAGGGCTGGGCTGTCACAGAAGGAAACAAGCAGACCAAGTTAGGATTCTCCTGGAATGAATCATAGGACAGAAACAGAAACCAAACCCAGCAGAGCCAGACTTCCAACCCTATCTCTCTTCCCACAGGGACCAGAGGTTCTTGGGCTATGTCCCCACCCACCCCATTGGTACCCGAGAACCCCAAGCCCAACCTACAGGACAGCTCGTAGCCCAATGCTAAAATCAAGAAGACCTGAGTTCAAATCCAGCCTCAGATAGCTTACTAGCTAGGAGACCCTGGGCAAGTCCCTTGACCTCAGTCTCAGCTTCCTAATATGGAGATAATGATAGAACAAACTTCCCAGGGTTGCAAAGCCCTTCTTAGCACAGTGCCCAGCTCCCAGCAGACCTTCATAAATGTCTATTCTCTTCCATCCAGGGAGAGGGACTCCTTGTGCCCCTTGAAGATCCAAGGGTCCCCTGGACCTTTCCTGTCATCTCAGACATCCTGGAGTCCCTCCTGCCTCTGCCCTCCGGGGTTCCCAGCTCCCGGCCCCACTACGATGAAGTGTTCCCCCCCTCCCGCCTGCCCCCAGAGGGTCTAAGAGCCTTCTTCCCGTCCTCAAGGATCCCTTCCCTTTCCCCTCGGGCCCCCTCCCCGTCCTGTCCCTTCCCTCTCCTGCCCCGTCCATCCCCTCCGAGGTCCGAGCGCCCCACCCCAGCCGCCTCTTGGCCTGGGCACTCACTGGGGCGGGGCTGAGCTTCATCCTGGGGGCTGGGAGGAGGTCCGTCGGCATCTGGGCGTCCAGGATGGGGTCGGGCTCGGGCTCGAGCTCATATTGGTCAGGGGCCGGGACGGCTGGGCCGCTTGCACTCGCTCGGGGCCGGACTCGGGCTCGGGTTCCAGCTCAGGTTCAGTTCTCAGTACTCTGGTCTCGCATGTCAGGGTAGCTCTGAGGCCACCCCGCCTCCCCAGCTCTTATAGACTGCGCCCGCTGACGTCCGGGAAGGGGGCGGAGCGAGGGAACGCGAAGGACGCGCTGACGTCACCCCTTTCGCAGAGCTTCCATTGGCTGTATCCGTCCGAGCACCTGGTGGCGTCGCCCGCCCAGCGGAGCTCGATGGCGTCAGGATCTCGTGCTCGGGGATCCCGCGCCTAGGAGGTGATTCAGGGCTCTGGAACTTCCCCGAGCCGCCTCGAACAGCCGGACCCAACCCTGCCCGGTGTCACCCTCATGGGAAATGCCAGTAGTCTAGTCACAGACGAAGGGGAAGGCCCAGGGCCAGGCGCAGGGCTCTGGGACCCTCCCTTGGAGACCGCCCTCAGTGCTGAGCTAGGAACCTGCAGTGGAGTTCTGAGCTCTCGGGCTTTCACGCGGGCTATGCCCCGGGTCACTCTGGGAGTCCGGTGTGCCTCAGTTTCCTCTCCTGTAAAAAGAAGGAGAAATTCCAGACAAATAACGCTTTAATCCTTTGATCCCATTCGTGGCACAGCCCACGGAGCACAACCTTCCGGCTGGACCTGTAGAATCAGTCAGTCTGTCAGTCTGTCGGTTATCCTGGAGCCCAGGCGGGGACAACCTCCTGGCTCGACCTTGTCCAGCACCCCGCCCCCCGAATCCCTGTCTAGCCCCGCCCCCGCCCCCCCTGGCCGATGTCAGCCGAGCTTCGGGCTGCCCTCAGCGACCCCGGAGGCAGAGCTCCCAGTCCCTTTACTCTGGGGGCCCGGGAGGCTTGTCCTCAGCCCCCTGAGTTGTCCCCGGCAGCTGTGGGGGCTGCGGAGTCTTGGGGTCAGGTTGAGGGGAGGGGCCTGGACGGAGGGAGGGAAGAGCGTGGGTGGCGGAGATGAGGAGCAAGGGAGAGATGCAGACCAACTGGACAGAAGGGGAGAGGCCAGGGGAGGGAGAGAGAGAGGCTGAGAGGGAGAAAAAGAGGTATGTAGAGCCTGAGAGAGAGAGATCAGGACTCAAAGCCAAGGCCTGAGAGAGAGAGGTTGGAAGGGAGGGAGAGACAGAGACAGAGAGACAGGGAGAAAGAAGGAGGGAGGGAGAGAGAGAGAGACGGGAAGAGGAAGGGAGGAAGGGAAGGAGGGGAGAGAGAGAGAGGGAAGGAGAGAGGGAAAAAGAAGGAGGGAGGGAGAGAGGAGAGAGAGAGAAAGGGAGGAAGAGAGAGAGAGGGAGAGAGAGAC
>NW_025370270.1:476-3542 GCF_016433145.1 Gracilinanus agilis | reverse complement strand
TCTTTCTTTCTTTCTTTCTTTCTTTCTTTCTTTCTTTCTTTCTTTCTTTCTTTCTTTCTTTCTTTCTTTCTTTCTTTCTTTCTTTCTAAATTGGCCTTAGCTTGGAGGCGGGGTTGGGGGGGGGAAAGCAATGAGAAGAAAACTTGTTAGCAAATGAATAAAAAGTGGGAGAGAGAGATGTACTTTTTTGTGTTGTCCATTGTAACCTCTACTTACTGAATGCTTGTAACCATCAGAGGAAAAGCTGGATGGATGCTGCTGGTGGTTTGAGCAGATGCTTTGCAAGTGGGTTTTCATCCTACCTTTCAATAGACATACTCAGACTGTTCCCAGTTGCTTCAGACAAGAAAGTGACAGGTGTGCTAAAAATACTGTTGTTTGGGAGATGAGGGACTGGACAGAGGCTGCCAGCCCCTGGGCTCTTTGGACATTGTTTTCTTTCATTCATCTCAACATCTGCCCTACTTCACTGGCCAACCACCTTTTGATGTTTCTTTGAAGAGAGAATATTTACATCCTGCCTCTGTGCACACAGAATCCCTTGCAGCCCTGCCTATTGACTCTTGTTTGTGATGGCGCTGAGCTAAGGACAATTTATTCACGCTATTCTCATTTAATTACAATGGAAACAGTAGCTCATGCTCATGTCACATGCCTGTGTATCACGGCATTTTTAGCATCTGGCACTGCATGGGTTGTTGTTAGGCTCCTATGGCTGTGTCGCAGGAGGAAGATGCCCAAGGCAAACAGAAAATGAAAACAAGATGATAAATACAGCCCGACTCACCGCACATCATTTTGGAAACACTGAAATATGGAACAGAACCTTAATATGGGGAGCAGATTCTACACATTCTTTCCCCTGCTGCTGCTGGTGAAGGCAGCAATTTACAAGGATAGGGAAACGGATAGAGCAAAGTGGCCAAGAGTCTCTGGGAAAGGGAAAGGTTTGGGGACTTGGTTGTGGCTGTTGGTTTGCTCATACTGGGGTGCTGAGAAAGACCCTACTGTGGTATGGTGGGAAATACACTGGTTAGTGACTCAGGGGAACTGAGTTCAAATCTTGCCTCTGATACTCTCTGTATGACTTCAGGCAAACTGTTTTGACTTTATGGGCTTCTGCTTTATCATTTGCAAAATAAGGGGTTGGAATAGTAGATGGCCTCTGAGGTCCCTTCCAGTGTAAGAGCTTTGATTCTTGTACCCCATTTGGAATTCTAAGCTCCTGCCAGCTTGCCAGGCAAAGTCTGCTCTCTGCTACCTAAATCTCTAATCTGTATTTTCTTTATAACACCCTTCTTCTTCTTAACATACTAATATATAGAAACATGGATTTCCAGAATGGAAAGGAATCTCACAGATTCCTTACTCTGACCAGTGACCCACCACCCCCTTCCTGATGTATGAATTCTCTCTACGACATTTCTGCCAAGAGCTCATTTGGCTCTGACTTGAATATCTTCCCTAGAAACTCATTACCTCACAAGGCAGCTCATTCCTTTTTCAGACAGCCCTAACTGCTGAAAAATTCTTTCATATCTTAAGCTCAAACCTGCCTTAACCTAAAAGCTTAGTTTACATGAGCATGGGTTCTCCCATTAGTGTGTGCAGATTTATAAAAAGCAATAGCAACACTTAGAAATTCCACCTGACAAATGAAGAGAAATGGGATGAGGAGGATAAATCAAAACAAATGCATTTTGCATTGCTCTTTTAGAAAAAAACCCCAAACTCATTTTCAAGTGGAAAATGCCAGGAAGGAGAGGATTTGGAGAAAGAGAGGAAAATACTTTCTACTTTATCTTAAAGGGTTCTCAAATCACACTCCCTTCAGCAAGGCTTTACTGCCTTGGACTCTTCTCTTAGACTTTTCTTCTCATAAATGGTGCCAGAATTAAAGTTCCTTAAATTAACAACAACTATTATTTGTAATCAAATCAACTGTTGTTTATCAATAGCTAATAAAATGCTTAATAAAAACATATGTATGCATGCATGCATGTCCTTTTTCCTGAGAATGACTTCCTTGACAGTTGGGACTACTTATTTTCTGTGCTTTTTTATCTCCTATAAATAGTCTTTTTAGCACACTGTGCTCAAGCCATATTCCTAGAAGATGAACATCATGATGACTTTTCCCTCTGCCTTCCTAAGCCCTAGAAAAGATAATGGCTATTTATAGTAAAAGTAAGGAGGGGATTTGGGTGTTAGCAATGTTGTCATGGATTGATTCTCATAGCAAGTAATGGGAGCTTTTATTAATTTACTTTCTATTACCCTGTTTCTATTGGCTTTTGAGAAAAGCTCCTCTAATGACAATGTAGTTATTTTTTACAATATATATGTTTGTGTTATAAAAATAAAATAAAGTGAGCCCACAATAAGGACAAGAACTAAAAAAAAAAGGTTGAAAATTGTTTCTTGATACTTTTGATAGATGATATCAAAAGTATCTTCAGTGCTAAATGAAGTGAAGCTCAAAGATGAACTTCCCTTCAGGGCCAGGTGCAAGGAATGCTAAAGAGACTCTTGTTTATGAAAAATAAACTATTTGAGGTTCCGGGTTAAGATGGCGGCAGAGTAAGAAGCAGCTCTTAACCTCTCCTGACCGAAACACACAAAACTCCTCAAGGGGACATAAAAACAAGTCCAGACGAACGGAGGAACCCCACAACAGGGCACAGCGTGGAAGGTACGTGGAATCGAGACATTTCTAGGCTAAAAAGGGCTCTCCTTAAATCGCGAGCTGAGCAACCGCCCCACCCCCACCCCCTCCACACTCACCTATAGCTTCGAACCCAGCTAAAAAGAAATAGAGCAAGTTTGGGGCACCCATCGAGTCATCAGCAGCTCCGGGACCTGTTCCTGAGAGCAGCAAGACTTAGGACCCCATTAAGTCAAGAACGCACGCGAAAGCTGAGCGCGCGGGAGCAGAGAGTGGACGCTGGGCGCGCAGAGTGCCGGCTGAGCAGAGGCGTGGGTGCCGGCTGAGCAGAGGTGTGGGTGGAGGCAAACACAGCCAGGAACTAAAGCCTAAGTGGGGAACCAGTGCAGACGGGTATACGA
>NW_025370270.1:0-376 GCF_016433145.1 Gracilinanus agilis | reverse complement strand
TCAAGCAAGGGAATCCACCAGGGGGCTTGACCTTGGAAAAAACTAGAACTCAGACCTCAGGAGCCAATAGATCTCAGACAGACACTGAGAGCGAGGATAAACCTGAGAAGCTGCTGGGCTAATGATGGCTAACCAGTTACAGGAAATTCAGAAGAGAAAGAATAATAACAAAAAAAAGAAGTCTTTAACACTCGACAGCTTCTACACAGAGAAAATCCAGACAACCGAGCAAACAGAGGAGGAGAACAAACAACCATCCAGACCCTCCCCAAATAAGGAAAACTCCTCACAAGTTATGGACGAGTTCAAATCTGAGATTTTGAGGAAAATGGAAGAGATCTGGCAAGAAAATAACAGCTTAAAAGGTAGAATCTTG
>NW_025370269.1:0-4632 GCF_016433145.1 Gracilinanus agilis | reverse complement strand
GGGCTGGGGGCAGCGGGGAGGAGCGCGGGGCGCGGGGGAGGTAAAGAAGGGGGTATCTGGAAACTGCCCCCACCAAGTGGGGCCAGCGGTAGCAGAAACAGCCCAACCACAGTGGATTGTTTTCCAAGATGAAGCAAACTGTTGGTGCGGCCCGAATGCAAGCTAGCCCCCGGGAGCCGAGGAAGAGGCGCCCGGAGGAAGCTAGGGCAGCGGCCGGCACAAAGGAGACGAAGCAAAGCTGACTGGCTGGGTCCGCAACCCGCTGGCGTTCTCCGCAGCAGCCGGGACCGGCCTTCCCAAGACAGGAAACCCCCTACCCTCTCCCCGCAAACCCTCAACGCTTGACGCAAGGAATAAAGTTTAAATTCGCCAGAGACCCGCGCTCGCCCCCCGNCAACGCTTGACGCAAGGAATAAAGTTTAAATTCGCCAGAGACCCGCGCTCGCCCCCCGCTCCCCGTCCCCCCCCCTCCGCCCCATCCCTCCCAATCCCAGGATCTGAAGCCCATTCCGTACCTTCCCCTAAACTCCAAGCGGGACCCCTCCAAACCACCCTCCCATCCTACTAACCAGCAGCACAACAAAGAGCTAACGCCGAGCAGCCGAGGGTAAACAGCAGCAGCGGCAAGCAGCAGCGAGCGCCGGCCAAGACGGGCCACTCCGGAGTCTTCCCCATTCGCACTAGAATAGTTTCTCTTTCTCTGCGGCGACCCGATGTTACAGACATTGGGAATCACCAGCCTTGCCACCCACTCCTCCAGCCCCCCCAAGGCCCCCTCGCTTCCCACCCCCTCCTTCCCTACATCAGGGGCTTTTAACTCACCTTGAGTTTCGAACTGGGTGGGAGTCGCTGTGGATGGATTGGTTGGGTTATTTCCCCCCCTTCCCTACCCCGATAATCTTGAAGGTTACGATTTTTTTTTTTTTGTAACCTCCACCGCCTCCCTTATTACTCTAGTTGATTTTTATAAGAAAAAAAGTACAAAGAGTTGAAATGGAGGTGAGAGTTGCGATAATGAAAGCCTTTCCGCCCCCCCTCCCTCTTTCTCCGTCTTCGTTCTCTCTGGTTAGTTCCTTCCCAGCAGCAGATTGAAGTAGGAGATGATTCTTCTCAAGGTTTGTTCAGCGGCTTCACTTCTAGGCGAAGGCTTCATGAACCAAAAGTGACGTCAACCAGCAAGGCTTCTCTCTCTCCTCGCTCTCTCTGGCTCTCTCTCTCCCTCTCTCTCTCTCTAACAATGAAAGTTGCTGTTAACAAGGGGAAAAGAGACAGAAGAGAGGGAATTGTTTATATCATTTCAGTTCCAATAATAAATGACCTATCAGAGCTCTTAAAGAAGCAATGGGAGGGAGGTACATTCTTCCTCCCAAGTCCACCGTATCTTTGAGTTTGCACTGTCCTTGGCTTTTGGAAAAGTTAGAAAAGTTTGTGTGTGTGTGTGGTTTATTTTTTTCATTTTTTTTTTCATTTTATTTTTTAAGGAAAGGGATTGAAAAATAAAACAAGATCGAGTGAATTTTGTAAAGATTGCGCTAGAAAGTGGGGGACATGTTGGTTAATAATCAGTCACTAAATAATTTCTTAAGGCAATTCAGAGTCCGGCTGGGGACTAATGAAACTAAAAATACCGAGAATTCGGGAGGAGCGTAAGAGAAAAAAACGTAAAAAACAAAAAAACAAAACCAAGATGCTCTGGAGATTAAGCGCTACCGCCCTTTCAGGGCAGGTAATGCAGATTGCAATGTATTTGAAGTGGCTAGAATAAAAACACTGATATGAAAGCAGTCCTTGAATACTCCGTAGGTAGTAAATTATTTTAACTTTGTCGTCCTAAAATAAATCATCTTGATACCGGATGGTTAGCTTTCCCCCCTAGCTTTCACATAAAGGTTGTAAAATGCTAACCTTTTTTCCTGATAAAACTGGTTAGCCAGCTATAGCAATAAAATACGTGTTATTTCATCAAGGAAGAGCCAAAAGACCGGCATCTCCTAACTCCAACCCTTTAAACTACACACGTGGTTTCTTTCTCCCTCGCTCTACACCCCTCCTTCTCCCCCCCCTTCCCCTACCCCTACACTTTCCCCCTCTCATTTTACACCTTTCTCTCTACTCGTAGCCTTAAGCACTTTTTCTCCCCTATCTTCCTCATCGATCCCTAACCTCAACCTCCCTCCCTTAAAAAAAGAAAAAAAAAAAAAAGGCAAGTTAGGCCAGGGTTAAAGTACGCTAGGCACACGAAAGAGCGATTTCCAATAGACTAGGCAAATAAATACGTAAAGTTAAATCCAATAACTGCCACGCATTCATGAAGAAAATCAAAATCAAAAACAAAAACGGCCACTTCATTAAGGTGTTTCTTACACAACACTCTAAAATCTCAAGATTTAACTTGTTCACCTTTTCCTCAGAACGGAGCAACATAAATGTTCACAAATGAAAACTTTGAAATCCACGAAGCTTTCCGAAAAATAATCGTATATCTCCCTGGACATGTGTGGATAGATGTATACCTTAAAAAGATGTTATTGTTTTCTGTTTCCTCTTCAGCCACTGGCTGTGATTTTAATTGTACTGGAGGATCTTCATTAGTATTAACACATGGGGAGATTTCACAAAGCTGCTTCATTAGGAAAAAAAAAAAGCTTGGCAGACTAGGTCTTTTTGCATGCAATGAGAATGTCAGCCTTACCTCGGTCATTTGTAACATAATAAGTGCAAGTACAATGATTGCAATGCAGGGACGCTGGGGGAAGGGCACAGATACTGCCTGTCTAATAGGGATATCTGAAAAGAAAGCTCCTCATTACACAGTTAAATGTATGCTAAAAATTAGTGAAGATGATGTCTCAGGAGACTGATGCTAAATAAATTAATGTGCTGATATGTTTTTAATTATTATTTTTGTACTAGATTATTTCATTGCCAGAATTCACATTGAGTAGCAAAGCTGTGCTAGCACGTATTGATTTTTTCACTGCCACATTCCCGGAATACAGATTTTAATCATTTCACTACACCACACACAGTAATTTCATTAAAAACTGGAACCTTCCATCCCCAGAAAAGCATTTAATTTCAATGACACACAATTTCTCTCTTAGCAGCAAACTGTCTCAACAGTAAAAGCTGGCCTAAGGTTCAAATGCATAATTTAATCTTGAGTTTTCCATGCTCTGCATTCCTTTGAAGCTATAATTTGTCTAACTACCTAATAACTGTAATAAGGACAATGATTTCCTTATAATATGTTATTAACCCATATTTAATTAACTCAGAGGCCAAGCTCTGTACATGTTAGATTGGGTCAGTACTTCAATAACCTCAAAATGTGGAATAAAAATATAAGTATGAATATAAGCAATTAGGTATTCCACACCAGATGCTATGCATCAGAAGTTCATATTTTTATACATCCATGGTATGGTTATTCAATGAATAACAGGATTTTAAGACATTTGGAAGTAAACAATGGATTTGGACGATTTAGTTCAAAATTCACTGGTGTTTCTATAGATACTTAGAATATCATTAATATTAATGCTTTAAAGTAGCCCTAATATTTTACCTAATGATTGGAACTATGCTGAAAACATTTAATTTTGAAAGGATAATCAGAAAAAAAAAAGTAAATTCACATCATGTTGTCTTATGAGATAAGCTACTATGAAACATTGTCTTAAAAATATATTACCCTTCAAATGTGTCTTCTGGCACATTGTAATTTGAATAATTAGGAATGCACCTTTTACTCAGAAATTTTAAACAAAACACTGAAAGGCACACAGTATTGATGTTGGCTTCAATTAGCATTTTTAAAACACTATTGGCCTTAAGAGGATGCTTTAGATTGCTAACAAAATGGTTTCATAAAAATATGTAACTTCCATGTCCTGGTTTTCAGGAGATGTAGTAGTAAAATAAAAGCGAGCCATTTTCATAAATAAAATTAATGAACTTTTTGCATTTTAATTGTTTATGTCTGCTTATTCAAAAGAAACTATTTCTGTTGATGCATTTAAAATGATTAACTATTACATTAAAAATATTCACAAAGTCAAATTTTGTGTTTTCCCCCTTAGGTGTTAGTATTGCTACAATTTCCAATTGGAAGAGGCAAAAACAAAACAAAACATGTTTTAGGAAATAGTAAGGAAAATATAGAAAAACCAAGATTTCCACTGATAAGGTAGAAAAATAAAGCTATACATCTATTTGTTTACATGGTACACTAATTAACAACACAAAAGCCTTGACTTTCCTTTTTGGATGGCTATATAAACTCCAAAAGAGAGGCATACTTCAAAATGTCAAAAGTTCTGTTTTAACTTCATTGATTTGGGTGGCCTAAAAGGTCAAAATATTGGCCACATAACACATTACTTATGTTTATTTTTAAATTTTATAATACTTTTGTTAACAGCCTTATTAAAAACATTTTAGACATTTTTGTAACATCACGACAGATGAGTAAATGAGAGAAAATAAAAGGACATCAGCAAGTAGCAAAAGTATTGGCAAATTTAGAATATCTACAAAGATGAATAAAAATTCATACTTGTGTTATAGGTAAAAATTCATTATATATGGTATGAGTGTGTGTGTGTGTATATATATATATATATATATATG
>NW_025370268.1:0-1072 GCF_016433145.1 Gracilinanus agilis | reverse complement strand
ATATTGCTCCAGTTGAGAAACAGATCTAAGAAACCAATCATAATACTTTGGACCTCAGAAAGATCCTACTACCTTCCAATGTGATAAATATATATTAGTCTCCAAGTGTCACCAATACTATGAAAATCCACTGATACTAGCCTGTGATTTCAAAGGTCTGATCCCAAACTAGTCTAATTGGATATGTGGCCAATTTATCTATGTGAGCAAAAGACTCCATGCACCTTTGAGTTTGGGTATTCTGGATCTCTGTTGCATTCCAATACCATCACACAATATAATTACAAATGTTAATGCTGAAGCTGTAAAGGTGGGCTATTATTAGGAGATGCTAGATGTGGGATTAGGAAGTCAGGAAGACCTGATTTCTAATCTAGCCTCAGATACATAATAGCTGTGTGACCCTGGGCAAGTCATTTAGCCTATCTCTGCTTCAGTTTACTCATCTGTAAAATGAGAATAATAGCACTTTACCTCCCAGAGTTGCAGTGAGTTTCAAATGAGATAATATTTGTAAAGCACTTTATAAACCTTAAAGATCTATAGAAATGCTAGCTATTATTATCTATCAATTATAATATAGAATAAAGACAAGCTACACCATTGATTATAACTTCCCCCAACTAATATCACTCTCTGTATTTCCAATGAATAGAGCATATAGAGTTACATCTACATCAAAACAAACTTACACCTGAATATATACTGATCCAATTTAAAATTTAGATATAACACCCAATTACTAACCTGCCAGAGGTAATATCAAATTTTTCAGAAAAATATGTAAAATAGTGTTCCAGTATGATCATTTCTGCTACCTTTTCCAAATTCATGGGAAGATTTTTAGCATCTGTGAAATTAACATTGAAAAATCATTAGGCTATTTATTCCCTAATGCCCTAGAGAGGAATTTCCCCTTCAGAGACAATTTCCTTCCCTAGACAATTTCTAAAAGGTAGAACGCCCTGTCTGTCTGTCTTTCTGTCTTTCTGTCTGTCTCTCCTTCTTCTTCTTCTTCTTCTTCTTCTTCTTCTTCTTCTTCTTCTTCTTCTTCTTCTTCTTCTTCTTCTTC
>NW_025370267.1:777-1341 GCF_016433145.1 Gracilinanus agilis | reverse complement strand
TTGGTAAGGGTGGGCAATGGGGGTCAAGTGACTTGCCCAGTGTCACACAGCTGGGAAGTGGCTGAGGCCGGATTTGAACCTAGGACCTCCTGTCTCTAGGCCTGACTCTCACTCCACTGAGCTACCCAGCTGCCCCTGGCCCTGGTGATTTTTTGATGGCTTGTTCAATTTCTTTTTCTGATATGGGATTATTTAGGTATTCTATTTCTTCTGCTGTTAATCAAGGCAATTTGTATTTTTGTAAATATTCATCCATATCTCCTAGATTGCTATATTTATTGCCATATAATTGGGCAAAATATTTTTAATGATTGCCTTGATTTCCCCTTCATTAGAGGTGAGGCCTCCCTTTTCATCTTTGATATGGTCAATTTGGTTTTCTTCTTTCCTTTTTTTTTATTAAATTGACCAGTACTACTTTGTCTATTTTATTTGTTTTTTCAAAATACCAGCTTCTAGTCTTATGTATTAATTCAATAGTTCTTTTACTTTTGATTTTATTAATTTCTCCCTTGATTTTTAGTATTTCTAATTTAGTTTTCATCTGGGGATTTTTAATTTGCT
>NW_025370267.1:0-678 GCF_016433145.1 Gracilinanus agilis | reverse complement strand
TCTGAGAAGGTTACATTTATTATTTCTGCTCTTTTGCATTTGTTTGCAATGTTTCTATGCCCTATTACATGGTCAATCTTTGTGAATGTACCATGTGCAGCTGAAAAGAAGGTGTATTCCTTTTTGTTCCTATTTATATTTCTCCACATATCTATTAAATCGAATTTTTCTAGGACTTCATTCATCTCTCTTACCTCTTTCTTATTTATTTTTTGGTTTGATTTATCTAGATCTGAAAGAGGGATATTTAGATCTCCCATTAGTATGGTTTTACTATCTATTTCCTTCTTGAGATCTGCCAGTTTCTCCTTTATGAATCTGGTTGCTATGCCATTTGGTGCATACATATTGAGCAATGTTATTTCCTCATTGTCTATACTGCCTTTAATCAGGATGTAATGACCTTCCCTGTCTTTTTTAATCATATCTATTTTGACTTTGGCTTTGTCAGAAATCATAATTACCACTCCTGCCTTCTTTTTCTCATTTGATGCCCAAAGAATTTTGCTCAAGCCCTTTACCTTAAACTTGTGTATGTTCACCCGCCTCATATGTGTTTCTTGTAGACAATATATGGTAGGATTTTGGTTTCTAATCCACTCTGCTATTTGCTTCCTTTTTATGGGTGAGTTCATCCCATTCACATTCAGAGTTATAATTATCAGTTGTGTATTTGCT